>NC_086111.1:75362608-75557608 GCF_963921235.1 Mobula hypostoma
CAGCAAAACACGGGCTCCAACAATTCCAGAATCACAGTCAAGATGAGACACAAACATAAGTGAAAAAGATGGCTTCATGATCTATCCAGAAGATGTTGACAAAAGGAGCAATGTACACAGGCACCATCTTGACCGAAAGGTTTCTCAGCACCCTGGTGTGTCAACCCTTGTCTTACCCTTTCTGAAGTCCACAATCAATTCTTTGGCCGGACTGATGTTGAGTGCAAGATTGTTGATGCAACAGCACTCAACCAGCTGATCTATCTCGCTCCTGTGCGCCCTCCCGTCACCATCTGAATTTCTGCCAACAATAGTTGTATCATTAGCATATTTATAGTTGGCATTTGAAGGAATAATAGAAGAGCAGATTATTAGAAACATAGAAAACCTACAGCACAATACAGGCCCTTCAGCCCACAATGCTGTGCCGAACATGTACTTACTTTAGAAATTACCTAGGCTTCCCTATAGCCCTCTATTTTTCTAAGCTCCATGTACCTATCTAGAAGTCTCTTAAAAGACCCTATTGTATCCGCCTCCACTACCGTTGCCGGCAGCCCATTCCACGCACTCACCACTCTCTAAGCAAAAAACTTACCCCTGACATCTCCTCTGTACCTGCTTCCCAGCACCTTAAAACCTGTATCCTCTTGTGGCAACCATTTCAGCCCTGGGAAAAAGCCTCTGACTATCCACATGATCAATGCCTCTCATCATCGTATACACCTCTATCAGGTCACCTCTCATCCTCCGTCGCTCCAAGGGGAAAAGGCCGAGTTCACTTAACCTATTCTCATAAGGCACACTCCCCAATCCAGGCAACACCCTTGTAAATCCCCTCTGCATCTTTTCTATGGCTTCCACATCCTTCCTGTAGTGAGGCGACCAGAACTGAGCACAGTACTCCAACACCAGAAAATCTGCAGATGCTGGAAATTCAAGCAATACACACAAAATGCTGGTGGAACGCATCAGGCCAGGCAGCATCTATAGGAAGAAGCCTAACACTAACCCACTTCTTCCTATAGATGCTGCCTGACCCACAGTACTCTAAGTGGGGTCTGACCAGGGTCCTAGGCAGCTGCAACATTACCTCTCGGCTCCTAAATTAATTTCCATGATTGACGAAGGCCAATACACCGTACGCCTTCTTAACTACAGAGTCAACCTGCGCAGCTGCTTTGAGCATCCTATGGACTTGGACCCCAAGATCCCTCTGATCCTCCACACTGCAAAGAGTCTTACCATTAATGCTATATTCTGCCATAATATTTGACCTACCAAAATGAACCATTTCACACTTATCTGGGTTGAACTCCATCTGCCACTTCTCAGCCCAGTTTTGCATCCTATCAATGTCCTGCTGTAACCTCTGACAGCCCTCCACACTATACACAATACCCCCAACCTTTGTGTCATCAGCAAACTTACTAACCCATCCCTCCACTTCCTCATTCAGGTCATTTATAAAAATCACCAAGAGTAAGGGTCCCAGAACAGATCTCTGAGGAATTCCACTGGTGACCGACCTCCATGCAGAATATGACCCATCTACAACCACTCTTTGCCTTCTGTGGGCAAGCCAGTTCTGGATCCACATAGCAATGTCCCCTTGGATCCCATGCCTTCTTACTTTCTCATTAAGCCTTGCATGGGGTACCTTATCAAATGCCTTGCTGAAATCCATATACACTACATCTACTGCTCTTCTTTCATCAATGTGTTTAGTCACATCCTCAGAACATTCAATCAGGCTCGTAAGGCACGACCTGCCCTTGACAAAGCCATGCTGACTATTCCTAATTATACTATACCTCTCCAATGTTCATAAATCCTGCCTCTCAGGATCTTCTCCATCAACTTATCAACCACTGAGGTGAGACTCACTGGTCTATAATTTCCTGGGCGATCTCTACTCCATTTCTTGAATAAAGGAACAACATCCGCAACCCTCCAATCCTCCAGAACCTCTCCCGTCCCCATTGATATTGCAAAGATCATTGCCAGAGGCTCAGCAATCTCCTCCCTCACCTCCCACAGTAGCCTGGGGTACATCTCATCCAGTCCCGGCAACTTATCCAACTTGTTGCTTTCCAAAAGCTCCAGCACATCCTCTTTCTTAATATCTACATGCTCAAGCTTTTCAGTCCCCTGCAAGTCATCCCTACAATCACCAAGATCCTTTTCCATAGTGAATACTGAAGTAAAGTATTCATTAAGTACCTTTGCTATTTCCTCCAGATCCATACATACTTTCCCATTGTCACACTTGTTAGGTCCTATTCTTTCAAATCTTATCCTCTTGTTCTTCACATACTTGTAGAATGCCTTGGGGTTTTCCTCCATTCTGCCTGCCAAGGCCTTCTCATGCCCCTTTTGGCTCTCCTAATTTCCTTCTTAAGCTCCTTCCTATTAGCCTTATAATCTTCTAGATCTCTAACATTACCTAGCTCTATGAACCTCTTGTAAGCTTTTCTTTTCTTCCCAACTTGATCTACTACAGCCTTTGTACACCACGGTTCCTGTACCGTACCATAACTTCCCTGTCTCATTGGAAAATCCTATGCAGAACTCCACACAAATATCCCCTGAACATTTGCCACATTTCTTCTGTTCTTTTCCCTGAGAACATCTGTTTCCAATTTAAGCTTCCAATTTCCTGCCTGATAGCCTCATAATTCCCCTTACTCCAATTAAACGCTTTTCTAATTTGTCTGTTCCTATCTCTCTCCAATGCCATTGTAAAGGAGATAGAATTATGATCACTATCTCCAAAACGCTCTCCCACTGAGATATCTGACACCTGACCAAGTTCATTTCCCAATACCAAATCAAGTACAGCCTCTCCTCTTGTAGGCTTATTGTGTCAAGAAACCTTCCTGAACCACACCTAACAAACTCTACCCCATCTAAATTATTATTTAAATGGTGAAAGATTGCAGCATGCTGTTGTGCAGAGGGGCTTGGGAGTGTTTGTGCATGAATTGCGAAAAGTTGGCTTGCAGGTACAACAGGTTATCAAGAAGGCAAACGGAATGTTGGCCTTCATTGCGAGAGGGATTGAATTTAAGAGCAGGGAGGTCGTGCTGCAACTATACAGGGTACTGGTGAGGCCGCACCTGGAGTACTGTGTGCAGTTCTGGTCTCCATACTTGAGGAAGGATATACTGGCTTTGGAGGCAGTGCAGAGGAGGTTCACCAGGTTGATTCCAGAGATGACGGGGTTAATCTATGAGGAGAGATTGAGTCACCTGGGACTATACTCTCTGGAATTCAGAAGAATGAGAGGGGAGCTTATAGAAACATACACAATTTTGAAAGAGATATATAAGATAGAAGTAGGAAAGTTGTTTCCATTGGTGGGTGAGACTAGAACTAGGGGACATTGTCTCAAGATTCAGGGGAGAAGATTTAGGATGGAGATGAGGAGAAACTGTTTGTCCCAGAGAGTGGTGAATCTGTGGCATTCTCTGCCCAGGGAAGCAGTTGAGGCTTCTTCATTAAATATATTTAAGATACAGTTAGATAGATTTTTACATAGTAAGGGAATTAAGGGTTATGGGGAAAAGGCAGGTAGATGGAGCTGAGTTCACAGACAGATCAGCCATGATCTTATTGAATGGCGGGGCAGGCTCGATGGGCCGGATGGCCTACTCCTGCTCCTATTTCTTATGTTTTTATTTGAGCTGTGCCTGGCCACACAGTCATGGGTGTAGAGAGAGAAGAGCAGTGTGCTAAGCACACATCCCTGAGGTGCACCAGCATCAGTTGTCAGTGAGGTGCAAATGTTATTTTCGATTGTGGTCTTCTGGTTAGGAAGACAAGGGTCCAGTTGCAGGGGGAGATACAAAGGCCCAGGTTCTGGAGCTTTTCAGTCAGAACTGTAGGGATGATTGTATTAAATTCTGAGCTTTAGTCTATAAACAGCATCCTGACATAAGGTATTTTGTATTGTCCAGGTGATCCGAGGCTGCGTGAAGAGCCAGTGAGATTGTGTCTGCTGTAGACCTATTGTGGCGATAGGCAAATTGGGTTCAGGTCCTTGCTGAGACAGGAGTTAATTCTAGCCATAACCAACCTCTCAAAGTACTTTATGGCCATAGATGTCAGTGCTGCTGGATGAGATGGTCATTAAGGCAGCTCACACTACTCTTCTTGGGCACTGGTATAATTGTTGCCCTTTTGAAGCAGGTGGGAACTTTCGACTGTAGCGATGAGAGATTGAAAATGTTTCTCAACACTCTCGTCAGAGTGTACAGAGTGATGCCCATTCCCAGAACACCGGACATAGCTGAGGCTCCACACCACCTCCCATCAATGTCATGGCTGATCTTTGTCTTCACACCATCATCCCTTTCAATTTCTGGAAGATCTGCTGAATGAGCTTTCATAACCTCATGGATTCAAGAATTCCAAAGATCCCCCATCCTCTCAGCAAAGAAACGTCTTCTCGTCCATCCTCAACTCTTGCTCAATTCTGAGGTGGTAATTCCTCAGATGGGGGAGTCATTTTCACCACACTCAGAACTAATGATTCTCTTTATTTGTTACATGTACGTCAAAACATACAGTGAAACATCCAGACTGAGGGCGGGCTGGGGTCAGTCCGCAAGTGTGGCCATGCTCCTGGCATCAACGTGGCATGCCCACAACTCACTGACCTAATCCGTATGTTTTTGGAATGTGGGAGGAAACCAAAGCACCTGGAGGAAACCCATGTGTTCACTGGGAGAACGTACAATCTCCTTACAGACAGCAGTGGGAAATGAATCCCAATGGCTGATTGCTGGTGCTGTACGCTAACTGCTATACTACTATGCTATAGACTGTATGGAGCCTCCACAGAGCCCTAATCTCAACATCATCAAGCTGTCTGGGATTACCTGGAGAGACAGAAGCAAGCGAGACAGCCAAAGTCTGCAGAAGAACGTGGGTGGATTTAGAAGAATGCGGGAAGGGGGGCAGATCTCATTGAAACCTACCAAATGTTGAAAGGTCTAGATAGGGTGGACGTGGAGAGGATGTTTCCTATGGTGGGGCATCCATTTACAAACAGAGGTCAGAAGGGATTTCTTTTATAGCCAGAAGGTAGTAACTCTGTGGAATGCTCTGCCAGAGACTGTGGTGGAGACCAAGTTCGTGGTATATTTAAAGCGGAGGTTGATAGTTTCCTGATCAGTCAAGGCATTAAAGGATATGGCAAGAAGGCAGGTTTATGAAGTTGAGTGAGATCTGGGATCAGCCACAACGGAACAGCACAGCAGACTCGATGGACTGAACGGCCCAATTCTGTTCCTGTGTCTTATGGTCTAAGAACTATGGCAAGTTCTCCAAGATGCTTGGAATAACCTGCCAGCCGATTTTCTTATAAAACTGCACAACAGTGTCCCTAAGTGAATTGATACAGTTTTAAAGGCAAAGAGTGGTCACACTAAATATTGATTTGATTTAGTTTTTTACTGTTTAATCCTCTTTCTAGTAAATTTTCTGATATTTAGAAATTTGTTGTTTCATTATTTTTGAAAGCATCTTCACTTTACAGAATTTTTTTACATGTGCCTAACACTTGCACAGTACTGTAGGACCTCACACACTTTCTCCCCTTAAACTGTGAGATTTCTGAATACTTTATTACCACACATACACATTAATCAAGGCAGTAATAGTGTTGTATATTTAATTATATGTTCTACATGCAACTAGGGTGGCAGGGTGGAGATACATTTCTGCCAAGGAGGTGTAGGGCACTATAGCCTGCAGGTCACCCTTGGGCAAGGTGTAACACCTGCTTCCCCCCCCCCACCCTTCCAGGGTCACGTGAAGCCATGGGAGCAGGTGGTGGATGGTCGTATGAGCAGCCAGTACATATCTCAAGTCCTGGTTATGCGACCACTGATGCCAGGCAAAAGAATATTGACAATGGCTGGGGTCACCCATCTTGTTAAGACACTGCCCAAAGAAGGCAATGGCAAACCACTTCTGCAGAAGAATTTGCCAAGAACAATCATGGTGATGGAAGGACCATGATTGCACATGCCATATGACAGGGCAGAGAACAAACAAATGTACATGCACTTACATGCGCTTGTACATCACAGACTACTTTATTTTTTATATATATAGGTATCCGTTAGTCTCATGAGACCATGGATTTGCGCCTTGGAAGGTTTCCAGGGTGCAGGCCTGGGCAAGGTTCTATGGAAGACCGGCAGTTGCCCATGCTGCAAGTCTCCCCTCTCCACGCCACTGATGTTGTCCAAGGGAAGGGCATTAGGACCCATACAGCTTGGCACCAGTGTCGTCGCAGAGCAATGTGTGATTAAGTGCCTTGCTCAAAGCCAAGGCTCGAACTAGCGACCTTCAAATCACTAGACGAACGCCTTAACCACTTGCCCACGCGCCAACTTTATTTTTAACCTGTTAATATAATTGTGTTAATGTTATTTTATGTTCTGTATGTGATACTTGTATATGTACTGTATGTTGCACCATGGTCCCTAAGAGACTTTGTTTCATTTAGTTGTATAAATATGCACGATTGAATTATAATAAACTTGAACACTTGGTGTCTGCGTGCTGAGTCTCTACACAACTTTATGCTGACACTTAAAGGTGACCACGATGATGCTGGGTATGCTTCTCCCTTTCTTTTGGAGACTGGTACATTATAACTTGTTCGATCTCTCAAGGAATCAGATTTTGTCTGGGTGGCTATCGTACGTTCAATTAGGGAAGGGCACACAGTAAATGTTAGTGTTGGAGAGTGTTACTGAACAGAGAGTCCTTAGAGTACAGATACATAGTCCCCTAAAGGTGGAGAGACAAGTGTTAGGTATTTGGCAGCCTTAGGGCACAGAGAGCAGAAGTTGGGCATCATGTGACAGACATATCAGGTGCTGGTAAGTACTGTACGCAGTGGTGGTCACCCTCTATAGGAACCAGGTCATTAAACTGGAGTTCTGTTATGGGCAGAGACTGGGCGGGCTGGGATTTTTTTCTTCAGCGGATAAAAAGAGACACAGTTGACTTTATAAGATCATGAGGACCATGGATGAGGTGAATGTTCATAGTCTTTTCCCCAGGGGAGGAGAGTCTAAAACCAGAGAGCACAGGCTCTCTGGGGAAAGGGACCTGAGGGACACACTTTCACACAGAGGGTGGTGGGTACATGGAATGAGTTGCCAGGGGGACTTGTAGAGGTGGTACAGTATAATTATGATGTTTGAAAGACATTGGACAAATTAATGCAAAAGAAAGGTTTGGAGGGATATGGGCCAAACATGGGGAAATGGGACTGGCAGAGCTCTGCTCGGACCAGCTGAGGGGACACTGAACTTTTAACCAACTGTAAGATATCAGATCTCCCCTCAGCCTCCGCTGCCCCAGAAAACAAAACCACCCAAGTTTATCCAGCCTCTCGTGATAGCACATGCACTCTAAACCAGACAGCATCCTGGTAAACCTCTGTTTTCAAAATCTCAACATTCCTTCCTACAGTGGGGCGACCACAAATGTACGCAATACTCCAGATGCGGCATAACTAGAGTTTTATAAAGCTGCTGACACAATGCCCCGACAACCACATGCCTTCTTAACCACCCTATAAACCCGTGCAGCCACTTTCGGAAAACTGTTGACCCCAGGGCATGAAACAGACATTTGACCTGGGACTCCGCAACAAAACGACCAGCAACCGGGGGGAGGGTATTCATCGCAAAGGAAACGATGAAGATCGTCAGCGTCTCCAGGCTTTCGCCCTTGGCTGCTGTCCCTGGAGCCGCAGAGAGAGAGTGGGTGATGTGACGCCAGGAGAGGTCCACAGGATCGTTCCTACCGCTTGGCTCCGAGCGAGCTTCCCCCGCCTATCAGCCCGTGGGTACAGTTCTCGCCCCGAGGCCCTGCCCCGGGTCGTGCGATGCCGGTCAGCCCGGCAGCTCCGAGTCCTCGGGTACCCCGCTCCGACCAGGAATCGCTGCCCCCCTCCTCAACCCCGCCCCGGGGCCGCCAGCGGCACCAATCAGCGGCCGGTGGGCGGCCCCAGGGCCGGGCCGGCCCCGTCAAAAGCCGAGCGCCGACGCCGGTGCGGAGAATCTGATGGGGAGCCGGCCGAGGAACCAGGGCAACAGCTCGGCACCGCTCAGTCCGGCAGCCCGGCACCAGACCCGGGAGCTGCGTCCATGAGATTCTTCAGACTCACCTTCAAGTGCTTCGTGGACTGCTTCTGAAGCGAGCGAGCGAGCGCGGCTGCCCTGCCTCACCGTCTCACCGTCTCCTCATCCCGGCACAATGCGCTCAGACTCACCGCCGCGTCCTTCAGGTACGAGACGTCGCCTCCCCTTCTCCCCTCCCTCTGCCACAGCCGCGTCCGAGTTTCCGGGACCAGCCTGCCGGCGGAGGAGGAGGAAGGAAGGAGGGAGGGAAGAAGGAGGGAGGGAGGGACTAGAGAGTCAGTGTGGTTGGGCTGGTCTTCTAGCGGGCCGAGGCCGCTCTGCTCGGTGACACGGAGCAGCGGGGAGGGAACGGGGATCCGGGGTTCCGCGGCGTGCAGAGCGGACCCTCCTCCCACCGCCCTCATCTCCCCCTTCTCCGGCCTTCCACTCTCCCATCTTTCCCTTCTGCCCCTCTGCCTTTCAGTGCCTACGCCCACGCCCCCATTCTCTCTGCCCCCACTGGATTAACTCTTGCCCCCACCTCGCACCCCTTGCTCTGCTCCCTTCCCGAGGACGGATGGGAGTCCGCAGAGCAGGATCTCGTGGTGCTCCCGATTCCCGGGTCATGGTAAGGGTTTGAGTTTGTCAATGGGGGGGGGGGGGGAGCGGCTCAATGCTCCTCGATTTGAGGCCACTCGTCGAGGGTGCATTGGCCACTGTGCTGCAATCTCATCCATCGCCTTTCTCTTTGATCCCCCCCGCCCACCCCAGCTGAGAACCCCAACCATATGCCCTTAGCCACTCAGTGAGTATTTTGGGATTGTGGAGAGACCAGCTCTGAGTCATGAGTGTGTTCACTCCACAATGGTGCTTGGTTTACTTGGTATTTGTGTCGCAGTCAGTTCCTGCAGGGTAGCCGAGAGGCTCCATCCATAAATTTACCGCTGAAGTCATTAACCTCCAGAATCCTCGGACCCAGAGGGCTGACATGGGTGTGTGTAAAATCCTGGACCCAGTCAGTCAGGGCTGATGTGTGTGTGTAAAATCCTCGGACCCAGTGAGTCAGGGCTGATGTGTGTGTAAAATCCTGGACCCAGTCAGTCAGGGCTGATGTGTGTGTGTAAAATCCTGGACCCAGTGAGTCAGGGCTGATGTGTGTGTGTAAAATCCTCGGACCCAGTCAGTCAGGGCTGATGTGTGTGTAAAATCCTCAGACCCAGTGAGTCAGGGCTGATGTGTGTGTGTAAAATCCTCAGACCCAGTCAGTCAGGGCTGATGTGTGTGTAAAATCCTCGGACCCAGTCAGTCAGGGCTGATGTGTGTGTGTAAAATCCTCGGACCCAGTCAGTCAGGGCTGATGTGTGTGTGTAAAATCCTCGGACCCAGTCAGTCAGGGCTGATGTGTGTGTGTAAAATCCTCGGACCCAGTCAGTCAGGGTTGATGTGTGTGTAAAATCCTCAGACCCAGTGAGTCAGGGCTGATGTGTGTGTGTAAAATCCTCAGACCCAGTCAGTCAGGGCTGATGTGTGTGTAAAATCCTCGGACCCAGTCAGTCAGGGCTGATGTGTGTGTAAAATCCTCAGACCCAGTCAGTCAGGGCTGATGTGTGTGTGTAAAATCCTCGGACCCAGTCAGTCAGGGCTGATGTGTGTGTAAAATCCTCGGACCCAGTGAGTCAGGGCTGATGTGTGTGTGTAAAATCCTCGGACCCAGTCAGTCAGGGCTGATGTGTGTGTGTAAAATCCTCGGACCCAGTCAGTCAGGGCTGATGTGTGTGTGTAAAATCCTCGGACCCAGTCAGTCAGGGTTGACGTGTGTGTGTAAAATCCTCGGACCCAGTGAGTCAGGGCTGATGTGTGTGTGTAAAATCCTCGGACCCAGTCAGTCAGGGCTGATGTGTGTGTGTAAAATCCTCGGACCCAGTCAGTCAGGGCTGATGTGTGTGTAAAATCCTCGGACCCAGTCAGTCAGGGCTGATGTGTGTGTGTAAAATCCTCGGACCCAGTCAGTCAGGGCTGATGTGTGTGTAAAATCCTCGGACCCAGTCAGTCAGGGTTGATGTGTGTGTGTAAAATCCTCGGACCCAGTCAGTCAGGGCTGATGTGTGTGTAAAATCCTCGGACCCAGTCAGTCAGGGCTGATGTGTGTGTGTGAAAATCCTCGGACCCAGTCAGTCAGGGCTGATGTGTGTGTAAAATCCTCGGACCCAGTCAGTCAGGGCTGATGTGTGTGTGTAAAATCCTCGGACCCAGTCAGTCAGGGCTGACGTGTGTGTGTAAAATCCTCGGACCCAGTCAGTCAGGGCTGATGTGTGTGTGTAAAATCCTCGGACCCAGTCAGTCAGGGCTGATGTGTGTGTAAAATCCTCGGACTCAGTCAGTCAGGGTTGATGTGTGTGTAAAATCCTCGGACCCAGTCAGTCAGGGTTGACGTGTGTGTAAAATCCTCGGACCCAGTGAGTCAGGGCTGATGTGTGTGTGTAAAATCCTCGGACCCAGTCAGTCAGGGCTGATGTGTGTGTGTAAAATCCTCGGACCCAGTCAGTCAGGGCTGATGTGTGTGTGTAAAATCCTCGGACCCAGTCACTCAGGGCTGATGTGTGTGTGTAAAATCCTCGGACCCAGTCACTCAGGGTTGACGTGTGTGTGTAAAATCCTCAGACCCAGTGAGTCAGGGCTGATGTGTGTGTAAAATCCTCGGACCCAGTCAGTCAGGGCTGATGTGTGTGTGTAAAATCCTCGGACCCAGTCAGTCAGGGCTGATGTGTGTGTAAAATCCTCGGACCCAGTCAGTCAGGGCTGATGTGTGTGTAAAATCCTCGGACCCAGTCAGTCAGGGCTGATGTGTGTGTGTAAAATCCTCGGACCCAGTGAGTCAGGGCTGATGTGTGTGTGTAAAATCCTCGGACTCAGTCAGTCAGGGTTGATGTGTGTGTAAAATCCTCGGACCCAGTGAGTCAGGGCTGATGTGTGTGTGTAAAATCCTCGGACCCAGTCAGTCAGGGTTGATGTGTGTGTAAAATCCTCGGACCCAGTCAGTCAGGGCTGATGTGTGTGTAAAATCCTCAGACCCAGTCAGTCAGGGTTGATGTGTGTGTAAAATCCTCGGACCCAGTCAGTCAGGGTTGATATATGTGTGTAAAATCCTCGGACCCAGTCACTCAGGGCTGATGTGTGTGTGTAAAATCCTCGGACTCAGTGAGTCAGGGCTGATGTGTGTGTGTAAAATCCTCGGACCCAGTCAGTCAGGGTTGACGTGTGTGTGTAAAATCCTCAGACCCAGTGAGTCAGGGCTGATGTGTGTGTGTAAAATCCTCGGACCCAGTGAGTCAGGGCTGATGTGTGTGTAAAATCCTCGGACCCAGTGAGTCAGGGCTGATGTGTGTGTGTAAAATCCTCGGACCCAGTCAGTCAGGGCTGATGTGTGTGTGTAAAATCCTCGGACCCAGTCAGTCAGGGTTGATGTGTGTGTGTAAAATCCTCGGACCCAGTCAGTCAGGGCTGATGTGTGTGTGTAAAATCCTCGGACCCAGTGAGTCAGGGCTGATGTGTGTGTGTAAAATCCTCGGACCCAGTCAGTCAGGGCTGATGTGTGTGTGTAAAATCCTCGGACCCAGTCAGTCAGGGTTGATGTGTGTGTGTAAAATCCTCGGACCCAGTCAGTCAGGGCTGATGTGTGTGTGTAAAATCCTCGGACCCAGTCAGTCAGGGCTGATGTGTGTGTGTAAAATCCTCGGACCCAGTCAGTCAGGGCTGATGTGTGTGTGTAAAATCCTCGGACCCAGTCAGTCAGGGTTGATGTGTGTGTAAAATCCTCGGACCCAGTCAGTCAGGGTTGATGTGTGTGTAAAATCCTCGGACCCAGTCAGTCAGGGCTGATGTGTGTGTGTAAAATCCTCGGACCCAGTCAGTCAGGGCTGATGTGTGTGTGTAAAATCCTCGGACCCAGTCAGTCAGGGCTGATGTGTGTGTGTAAAATCCTCGGACCCAGTCAGTCAGGGTTGATGTGTGTGTGTAAAATCCTCGGACCCAGTCAGTCAGGGTTGACGTGTGTGTGTAAAATCCTCGGACCCAGTCAGTCAGGGCTGATGTGTGTGTGTAAAATCCTCGGACCCAGTCAGTCAGGGTTGATGTGTGTGTGTAAAATCCTCGGACCCAGTCAGTCAGGGCTGATGTGTGTGTGTAAAATCCTCGGACCCAGTCAGTCAGGGCTGAGTGTGTGTGTAAAATCCTCGGACCCAGTCAGTCAGGGCTGATGTGTGTGTGTAAAATCCTCGGACCCAGTCAGTCAGGGCTGATGTGTGTGTGTAAAATCCTCGGACCCAGTCAGTCAGGGCTGATGTGTGTGTGTAAAATCCTCGGACCCAGTCAGTCAGGGCTGATGTGTGTGTGTAAAATCCTCGGACCCAGTCAGTCAGGGCTGATGTGTGTGTGTAAAATCCTCGGACCCAGTCAGTCAGGGCTGATGTGTGTGTGTAAAATCCTCGGACCCAGTCAGTCAGGGCTGATGTGTGTGTGTAAAATCCTCGGACCCAGTCAGTCAGGGTTGATGTGTGTGTGTAAAATCCTCGGACCCAGTCAGTCAGGGTTGACGTGTGTGTGTAAAATCCTCGGACCCAGTCAGTCAGGGTTGATATATGTGTGTAAAATCCTCGGACCCAGTCAGTCAGGGCTGATGTGTGTGTGTAAAATCCTCGGACCCAGTCACTCAGGGCTGATGTGTGTGTGTAAAATCCTCGGACCCAGTCAGTCAGGGCTGATGTGTGTGTGTAAAATCCTCGGACCCAGTCAGTCAGGGCTGATGTGTGTGTGTAAAATCCTCGGACCCAGTGAGTCAGGGCTGATGTGTGTGTGTAAAATCCTCGGACCCAGTCAGTCAGGGCTGATGTGTGTGTGTAAAATCCTCGGACCCAGTCAGTCAGGGCTGATGTGTGTGTGTAAAATCCTCGGACCCAGTCAGTCAGGGCTGATGTGTGTGTGTAAAATCCTCGGACCCAGTCAGTCAGGGCTGATGTGTGTGTGTAAAATCCTCGGACCCAGTCAGTCAGGGCTGATGTGTGTGTAAAATCCTCGGACCCAGTCAGTCAGGGCTGATGTGTGTGTGTAAAATCCTCGGACCCAGTCAGTCAGGGCTGATGTGTGTGTAAAATCCTCGGACCCAGTCAGTCAGGGCTGATGTGTGTGTGTAAAATCCTCGGACCCAGTCAGTCAGGGCTGATGTGTGTGTGTAAAATCCTCGGACCCAGTGAGTCAGGGCTGATGTGTGTGTGTAAAATCCTCGGACCCAGTGAGTCAGGGCTGATGTGTGTGTGTAAAATCCTCGGACCCAGTGAGTCAGGGCTGATGTGTGTGTGTAAAATCCTCGGACCCAGTGAGTCAGGGCTGATGTGTGTGTGTAAAATCCTCGGACCCAGTCAGTCAGGGCTGATGTGTGTGTGTAAAATCCTCGGACCCAGTCAGTCAGGGCTGATGTGTGTGTGTAAAATCCTCGGACCCAGTCAGTCAGGGCTGATGTGTGTGTGTAAAATCCTCGGACCCAGTCAGTCAGGGCTGATGTGTGTGTGTAAAATCCTCGGACCCAGTCAGTCAGGGCTGATGTGTGTGTAAAATCCTCGGACCCAGTCAGTCAGGGCTGATGTGTGTGTAAAATCCTCGGACCCAGTCAGTCAGGGCTGATGTGTGTGTGTAAAATCCTCGGACCCAGTCAGTCAGGGCTGATGTGTGTGTGTAAAATCCTCGGACCCAGTCAGTCAGGGCTGATGTGTGTGTGTAAAATCCTCGGACCCAGTCAGTCAGGGCTGATGTGTGTGTGTAAAATCCTCGGACCCAGTCAGTCAGGGCTGATGTGTGTGTGTAAAATCCTCAGACCCAGTCAGTCAGGGTTGATGTGTGTGTGTAAAATCCTCGGACCCAGTCAGTCAGGGCTGATGTGTGTGTGTAAAATCCTCGGACCCAGTCAGTCAGGGCTGATGTGTGTGTAAAATCCTCGGACCCAGTCAGTCAGGGCTGATGTGTGTGTGTAAAATCCTCGGACCCAGTCAGTCAGGGTTGATGTGTGTGTGTAAAATCCTCGGACCCAGTGAGTCAGGGCTGATGTGTGTGTGTAAAATCCTCGGACCCAGTGAGTCAGGGCTGATGTGTGTGTGTAAAATCCTCGGACCCAGTCAGTCAGGGCTGATGTGTGTGTAAAATCCTCGGACCCAGTCAGTCAGGGCTGATGTGTGTGTGTAAAATCCTCGGACCCAGTCAGTCAGGGCTGACGTGTGTGTGTAAAATCCTCGGACCCAGTCAGTCAGGGCTGATGTGTGTGTGTAAAATCCTCGGACCCAGTCAGTCAGGGCTGATGTGTGTGTGTAAAATCCTCGGACCCAGTCAGTCAGGGCTGATGTGTGTGTAAAATCCTCGGACCCAGTCAGTCAGGGCTGATGTGTGTGTGTAAAATCCTCGGACCCAGTCAGTCAGGGCTGATGTGTGTGTAAAATCCTCGGACCCAGTCAGTCAGGGCTGATGTGTGTGTGTAAAATCCTCGGACCCAGTCAGTCAGGGCTGATGTGTGTGTGTAAAATCCTCGGACCCAGTCAGTCAGGGCTGATGTGTGTGTGTAAAATCCTCGGACCCAGTCAGTCAGGGCTGATGTGTGTGTGTAAAATCCTCGGACCCAGTCAGTCAGGGCTGAGTGTGTGTGTAAAATCCTCGGACCCAGTCAGTCAGGGCTGATGATGTGTGTGTAAAATCCTCGGACCCAGTCAGTCAGGGCTGATGTGTGTGTGTAAAATCCTCGGACCCAGTCAGTCAGGGCTGATGTGTGTGTGTAAAATCCTCGGACCCAGTCAGTCAGGGCTGATGTGTGTGTGTAAAATCCTCGGACCCAGTCAGTCAGGGCTGATGTGTGTGTGTAAAATCCTCGGACCCAGTCAGTCAGGGTTGAGTGTGTGTGTAAAATCCTCGGACCCAGTCAGTCAGGGCTGATGTGTGTGTGTAAAATCCTCGGACCCAGTCAGTCAGGGCTGATGTGTGTGTGTAAAATCCTCGGACCCAGTCAGTCAGGGCTGATGTGTGTGTAAAATCCCCAGTCAGTCAGGGCTGATGTGTGTGTGTAAAATCCTCGGACCCAGTCAGTCAGGGCTGATGTGTGTGTGTAAAATCCTCGGACCCAGTCAGTCAGGGCTGATGTGTGTGTAAAATCCTCGGACCCAGTCAGTCAGGGCTGATGTGTGTGTGTAAAATCCTCGGACCCAGTCAGTCAGGGCTGATGTGTGTGTGTAAAATCCTCGGACCCAGTCAGTCAGGGCTGATGTGTGTGTAAAATCCTCGGACCCAGTCAGTCAGGGCTGATGTGTGTGTGTAAAATCCTCGGACCCAGTCAGTCAGGGCTGATGTGTGTGTGTAAAATCCTCGGACCCAGTCAGTCAGGGCTGATGTGTGTGTGTAAAATCCTCGGACCCAGTCAGTCAGGGCTGATGTGTGTGTGTAAAATCCTCGGACCCAGTCAGTCAGGGCTGATGTGTGTGTGTAAAATCCTCGGACCCAGTCAGTCAGGGCTGATGTGTGTGTGTAAAATCCTCGGACCCAGTCAGTCAGGGCTGATGTGTGTGTGTAAAATCCTCGGACCCAGTCAGTCAGGGCTGATGTGTGTGTGTAAAATCCTCGGACCCAGTCAGTCAGGGCTGATGTGTGTGTGTAAAATCCTCGGACCCAGTCAGTCAGGGCTGATGTGTGTGTGTAAAATCCTCGGACCCAGTCAGTCAGGGTTGACGTGTGTGTGTAAAATCCTCGGACCCAGTCAGTCAGGGCTGATGTGTGTGTGTAAAATCCTCGGACCCAGTCAGTCAGGGCTGATGTGTGTGTGTAAAATCCTCGGACCCAGTCAGTCAGGGCTGATGTGTGTGTGTAAAATCCTCGGACCCAGTCAGTCAGGGCTGATGTGTGTGTAAAATCCTCGGACCCAGTCAGTCAGGGCTGATGTGTGTGTGTAAAATCCTCGGACCCAGTCAGTCAGGGCTGATGTGTGTGTGTAAAATCCTCGGACCCAGTCAGTCAGGGCTGATGTGTGTGTGTAAAATCCTCGGACCCAGTCAGTCAGGGCTGATGTGTGTGTGTAAAATCCTCGGACCCAGTCAGTCAGGGCTGATGTGTGTGTGTAAAATCCTCGGACCCAGTCAGTCAGGGCTGATGTGTGTGTGTAAAATCCTCGGACCCAGTCAGTCAGGGCTGATGTGTGTGTAAAATCCTCGGACCCAGTCAGTCAGGGTTGACGTGTGTGTGTAAAATCCTCGGACCCAGTCAGTCAGGGCTGATGTGTGTGTGTAAAATCCTCGGACCCAGTCAGTCAGGGCTGATGTGTGTGTGTAAAATCCTCGGACCCAGTCAGTCAGGGCTGATGTGTGTGTGTAAAATCCTCGGACCCAGTCAGTCAGGGCTGATGTGTGTGTGTAAAATCCTCGGACCCAGTGAGTCAGGGCTGATGTGTGTGTGTAAAATCCTCGGACCCAGTCAGTCAGGGTTGACGTGTGTGTGTAAAATCCTCGGACCCAGTCAGTCAGGGCTGATGTGTGTGTGTAAAATCCTCGGACCCAGTCAGTCAGGGCTGATGTGTGTGTGTAAAATCCTCGGACCCAGTCAGTCAGGGCTGATGTGTGTGTGTAAAATCCTCGGACCCAGTCAGTCAGGGCTGATGTGTGTTGTAAAATCCTCGGACCCAGTCAGTCAGGGCTGATGTGTGTGTGTAAAATCCTCGGACCCAGTCAGTCAGGGCTGATGTGTGTGTGTAAAATCCTCGGACCCAGTCAGTCAGGGCTGATGTGTGTGTGTAAAATCCTCGGACCCAGTCAGTCAGGGCTGATGTGTGTGTGTAAAATCCTCGGACCCAGTCAGTCAGGGCTGATGTGTGTGTGTAAAATCCTCGGACCCAGTCAGTCAGGGCTGATGTGTGTGTGTAAAATCCTCGGACCCAGTCAGTCAGGGCTGATGTGTGTGTGTAAAATCCTCGGACCCAGTCAGTCAGGGCTGATGTGTGTGTGTAAAATCCTCGGACCCAGTCAGTCAGGGCTGATGTGTGTGTGTAAAATCCTCGGACCCAGTCAGTCAGGGCTGATGTGTGTGTGTAAAATCCTCGGACCCAGTCAGTCAGGGCTGATGTGTGTGTGTAAAATCCTCGGACCCAGTCAGTCAGGGCTGATGTGTGTGTGTAAAATCCTCGGACCCAGTCAGTCAGGGTTGACGTGTGTGTGTAAAATCCTCGGACCCAGTCAGTCAGGGCTGATGTGTGTGTAAAATCCTCGGACCCAGTCAGTCAGGGCTGATGTGTGTGTGTAAAATCCTCGGACCCAGTCAGTCAGGGCTGATGTGTGTGTGTAAAATCCTCGGACCCAGTCAGTCAGGGCTGATGTGTGTGTAAAATCCTCGGACCCAGTCAGTCAGGGCTGATGTGTGTGTGTAAAATCCTCGGACCCAGTCAGTCAGGGCTGATGTGTGTGTAAAATCCTCGGACCCAGTGAGTCAGGGCTGATGTGTGTGTGTAAAATCCTCGGACCCAGTGAGTCAGGGCTGATGTGTGTGTAAAATCCTCGGACCCAGTCAGTCAGGGCTGATGTGTGTGTGTAAAATCCTCGGACCCAGTCAGTCAGGGCTGATGTGTGTGTGTAAAATCCTCGGACCCAGTCAGTCAGGGCTGATGTGTGTGTGTAAAATCCTCGGACCCAGTCAGTCAGGGCTGATGTGTGTGTAAAATCCTCGGACCCAGTCAGTCAGGGCTGATGTGTGTGTGTAAAATCCTCAGACCCAGTCACTCAGGGCTGATGTGTGTGTGTAAAATCCTGGACCCAGTCAGTCAGGGCTGATGTGTATGTAAAATCCTCAGACTCAGTCAGTCAGGGCTGATGTGTATGTAAAATCCTCAGACCCAGTGAGTCAGGGCTGATGTGTGTGTAAAATCCTCGGACCCAGTCAGTCAGGGCTGATGTGTGTGTAAAATCCTCAGACTCAGTCAGTCAGGGCTGATGTGTGTGTAAAATCTTTGGACCAGTGCGTCAGGGCTGATGTGTGTGTAAAATCCTGGACCCAGTCAGTCAGGGCTGACATGTATGTAAAATCTTTGGACCCAGTCAGGGCTGACACGTGTAAAATCCTCAGACCCAGTCAGTCAGGGCTGATGTGTGTGTAAAATCTTTGGACCCAGTCAGTCAGGGCTGACATGTATGTAAAATCCTGGACCCAGTGAGTCAGGGCTGACATGTGCGTGTAAAATCCTTGGACCCAGTGAGTCAGGGCCTTTGTTTGTTGGCCCCACTGAGATACACCCAATGCATGCATGTTAGAAGAGGTGCAGTCGATGTTTCAGGCCGAGACCCTTCGTCAGGACTAACTGAAGGAAGAGTGAGTAGGGGATTTGAAAGTTGGAGGGGGAGATCCAAAATGATATAAGACAGGAGGGGGAGGGATGGAGCCAAGAGCTGGACAGGTGATAGGCAAAAGGGGATACGAGAGGATCATGGGACAGGAGGTCCAGGAAGAAAGACAAGGGGGGGGGGAACCCAGAGGATGAGCAAGAGGTATATTCAGAGGGACAGAGGGAGAAAAAGGAGAGTGAGAGAAAGAATGTGTTCATAAAAATAAGTAACAGATGGGGTACGAGGGGGAGGTGGGGCCTTAGCAGAAGTTAGAGAAGTCGATGTTCATGCCATCAGGTTGGAGGCTACCCAGACGGAATATAAGGTGGTGTTCCTCCAACCTGAGTGTGGCTTCATCTTTACAGTGGAGGAGGCCGTGGATAGACATGTCAGAATGGGAATGGGATGTGGAATTAAAATGTGTGGCCACTGGGAGATCCTGCTTTCTCTGGCGGACAGAGCGTAGATGTTCAGCAAAGCGGTCTCCCAGTCTGCGTCGGGTCTCGCCAATATATAAAAGGCCACATCGGGAGCACCGGACGCAGGATATCACCCCAGTCGACTTACAGGTGAAGTGTTGCCTCACCTGGAAGGACTGTTTGGGGCCCTGAATGGTGGTAAGGGAGGAAGTGTAAGGGCATGTATAGCACTTGTTCCGCTTACATGGATAAGTGCCAGGAGGGAGATCAGTGGGGAGGGATGGGGGGGGACGAATGGACAAGGGAGTTGCGTAGGGAGCGATCCCTGCGGAATGCAGGGGGGGGGGAGGGAAAGATGTGCTTAGTGTGGGATCCCATTGGAGGTGGCGGAAGTTACGGAGAATAATATGTTGGACCCGGAGGCTGGTGGGGTGGTAGGTGAGGACCAGGGGAACCCTATTCCTAGTGGGGTGGCGGGAGGATGGAGTGAGAGCAGATGTACGTGAAATGGGGGAAGATGCGTTTAAGAGCAGAGTTGATAGTGGAGGAAGGGAAGCCCCTTTCTTTAAAAAAGGAAGACATCTCCCTCGTCCTAGAATGAAAAGCCTCATCCTGAGAGCAGATGCGGCGGAGACGGAGGAATTGTGAGAAGGGGATGGTGTTTTTGTAAGAGACAGGGTGAGAAGAGGAATAGTCCAGATAGCTGTGAGAGTCAGTAGGCTTATAGTAGACATCAGTGGATAAGCTGTCTCCAGAGACAGAGACAGAAAGATCTAGAAAGGGGAGGGAGGTGTCGGAAATGGACCAGGTAAACTTGAGGGCAGGGTGAAAGTTGGAGGCAAAGTTAATAAAGTCAACGAGTTCTGCATGCGTGCAGGAAGCAACTTTCACCCTGCCCTCAAGTTTACCTGGTCCATTTCCGACACCTCCCTCCCCTTTCTAGATCTTTCTGTCTCTGTCTCTGGAGACAGCTTATCCACTGATGTCTACTATAAGCCTACTGACTCTCACAGCTATCTGGACTATTCCTCTTCTCACCCTGTCTCTTGCAAAAACACCATCCCCTTCTCGCAATTCCTCCGTCTCCGCCGCATCTGCTCTCAGGATGAGGCTTTTCATTCTAGGACGAGGGAGATGTCTTCCTTTTTTAAAGAAAGGGGCTTCCCTTCCTCCACTATCAACTCTGCTCTTAAATGCATCTTCCCCCATTTCACGTACATCTGCTCTCACTCCATCCTCCCGCCACCCCACTAGGAATAGGGTTCCCCTGGTCCTCACCTACCACCCCACCAGCCTCCAGGTCCAACATATTATTCTCCGTAACTTCCGCCACCTCCAACGGGATCCTACCACTAAGCACATCTTTCCCTCCCCACCCCTCTCTCTGCATTCTGCAGGGATCGCTCCCTACGCAACTCCCTTGTCCATTCGTCCCCCCCATCCCTCCCCACTGATCTCCCTCCTGGCACTTATCCATGTAAGCGGAACAAGTGCTACACATGCCCTCACACTTCCTCCCTTACCACCATTCAGGGCCCCAAACAGTCCTTCCAGGTGAGGCAACACTTCACCTGTGAGTCGACTGGGGTGATATCCTGCGTCCGGTGCTCCCGATGTGGCCTTTTATACATTGGCGAGACCCGACGCAGACTGGGAGACCGCTTTGCTGAACATCTACGCTCTGTCCGCCAGAGAAAGCAGGATCTCCCAGTGGCCACACATTTTAATTCCACATCCCATTCCCATTCTGACATGTCTATCCACAGCCTCCTCTACTGTAAAGATGAAGCCACACTCAAGTTGGAGGAACAACACCTTATATTCCGTCTGGGTAGCCTCCAACCTGATGGCATGAACATCGACTTCTCTAACTTCCACTAAGGCCCCACCTCCCCCTCGTACCCCATCTGTTACTTATTTTTATACACACATTCTTTCTCTCACTCTCCTTTTTCTCCCTCTGTCCCTCTGAATATACCTCTTGCCCATCCTCTGGGTTCACCCCCCCTTTCTTTCTCCCTGGGCCTCCTGTCCCCTGATCCTCTCATATCCCTTTTGCCAATCACCTGTCCAGCTCTTGGCTCCATCCCTCCCCCTCCTGTCTTCTCCTATCATTTTGGATCTCCCCCTCCCCCTCCCACTTTCAAATCTCTTACTAGCTCTTCCTTCAGTTAGTCCTGACGAAGGGTCTCGGCCTGAAACGTCGACTGTACCTCTTCCTACAGATGCTGCCTGGCCTGCTGCGTTCACCAGCAACTTTGATGTATGTTGCTTGCATGTTAGATCTTTGTAGTCACTGAGTCACGGCTGACACGTGTGTGATCATTGGGCTGTACTGAGTCACGGCTGACACGTGTGTGATCATTGGGCTGTACTGAGTCACGGCTGACACTTGTGTGTGTCATGCCTTGCTCACGGAATTGCCCTGCCCACTGATTCACGGCTGGTGTATGCACACAAGTACTGGGGGGCTACTGCCAGAGGTGTGGGCTACAATGGAGGGCACGGGGATGGGAGGCAACATTTGTGGTGAGAACGACAGTTAATGTTGTGGGTCATTTAGAAACTTTAAATTGAGTGTGTTTGAGTTTCCAGAATGGGGAAGGATTTCAAAGGGAAATCTTGACAGTGTGATACTGAGGTGGTGCTGGTGGCACAGTTCAGAGTGAATTATCGTGGGTCTGTCTGGGGAATGTATCACTGTAGAATAGTGAATGAGGGCAGTGGACGGGAATTAATTGGACAACCTGCAGGAAATCAGTGCACATCGTAGAGCGGATGCAGGGAGAGAATTACTGTGTTAATGACCTTGCTGTTGCACCCTGGGGACATGATGATGGAGTGAACTTTGGTGGGGGTGTGTGTGTGTCCGTGTCCCCTGAGGGGAGTGTGATAGGCTAGTGTAGAGGCAGCTTCTCTCTGTCCATTCTGTGCCCTGATTGTTCACAAGAGCCAGAGCTGTTTTATTGCCTGAATTGTGGAATGAGGAATTGAGTTTCATTTGGTAGTGAGCAGATAGATTGGAAGTGTGGTGGTGTGTGAAAAATAGGGACTGCAGTTTGGAAGGAAAAAAAGATGAGATTATTTAAATGGTAACACACATCAAAGTTGCTGGTGAACGCAGCAGGCCAGGCAGCATCTCTAGGAAGAGGTACAGTCGACGTTTTGGGGCCGAGACCCTTCGTCAGGACTAACTGAAAGAAGAGCTAGTAAGAGATTTGAAAGTGGGAGGGGGAGATCTGAAATGATAGGAGAAGACAGGAGGGGGAGGGATGGAGCCAAGAGCTGGACAGTTGATTGGCAAAAGGGATACGAGAGGATAATGGGACAGGAGGCCCAGGGAGAAAGAAAAGGGGGAAGATTATTTAAATGGTAGAAGTTTGCAACATGCTGTTGTGCAGCTGGGCTTGAGTGGACTTGTGCATGAGTCACTAAAGGGTGGGTTGCAGGTTATCAGGAAGGTAAATGGAATGTTGCCCATTGCACAACAGTGTTGTACCTTGTTGGACAGGTTGAACTTAAGAGTAGGACGGTTATGTTGCAACTGTACAGGTACTGGTGTGGCACCTGGGGTACCGTGTGCAGCTATGGTTTTCCTCCTTGAGGAGAGAGATACTGGGTTTGGAGGCGGTTCATCAGGTTGATTCTGGAGATGTGAGATAGTACAGTCCCAGGCGACTCAATCTGGAATTCAGAAGGAGGGAATTTTATAGGAACATATAAATGTGCAAGAGATGGATAAGGTAGGCACAGGAAAGTTGTTTCCATTGGTAAGTGAGACTAGAATGAAGAGAGACAGGATTCATGTGAATAAATTTAGGATGGTGATGAGGAGACCCTGCTTTTCCCAGGGAATAGTGAAACAGGAATTCTCTGCTTGGGGAACTAGTAGAGGCTACCTCAGTAAATGTAGTTAAGACGCAGTTCAGTAGATTTTTGAATAGCAGGGGAATGAAGGGTTCTGGGGAAGAGATGGGGAGGTAGAGCTGAGTCCATGGACAAATCGGCAGGCTCGAGGGGTCAGATGGCCACCCCTGCTTCTAGTCCTCATGTTCTTATTGAATGGTGTAGTGGGCTCATCTGGCCAGATGGCCAAATCCTATGAGTTTTGCTTTTAAGTAGTATTTCTACACTGATCTGTGATTTGAGATGTGCTGCCCCAAGGTGAGGTGGTGTAAGGGGAAAGTCGGAGTAAGTAACCAGGGAGCACTGATGTACGGAAGGATCTTGGGGTGTAGGGCATCAGGTCCCTGAAAGTGGCAACGCAGGTAGATCGGATGGCGATGAAGGTATATGGCGAACTTGCCTTCACCAGTCAGGATACGGAAGTGGTGTTGCAGCTGTATAAAATGCTGGTTAGTCCACACTTGGAGTATTGTGTGCAATTTCTGGCCACCCTATTGTAGGAAGGATGTGGAGGCTTTGGTGAGAGTTCAGAGGAGGCTGTCTAGATCAACACAAAATGGGTCAGCAGGACAAGCTAGGAGGAGGTGGGAATGGTAAGGCTTGAGAAGAAGGAATCTGATAGGAGAGCAGAGTGGACCATGGGAGAAAGGGAAGAGGGTGGGGGACCAAGCGCAGGTGATAGGCAGGTGAGGAGAAGAGGCAAGAGGGGTGTGCAGGCTGGGGAATTGAAAGAGGGGGAATGACAGAATTACTGGAAGCTGGATAAATTGATATTCATGCCATCAGTTTGGAGGCTACCTCCACCTTGAGAGAGGCCTCATCATGGCAGAGGAGGCTGTGAACCATCCTGACGGAATGGGGAGAGGAATTAAAATGGTTCGTCACTGGAAAATTCCACTCTTAGTGGATGGAGTGGAGGTACTTGACAAAGCGGTCCCACAATTTGCATTGGGTTTTACCAATGTAGAGAAGCCCTTTGGAGGCAATAGATAATGCCGACAAATTTGCAGGTGAAATGTTGCCTTACTAAGAAGGACTGTTTGGGGCCCTGAATGGAGGTGAGGAAAGAGGTGAATGGGCAAGTGTAACATTTGTTTCTTGCAGGGATAAGTACCAGGAGGGAGATTAGTGGGGAGGGACAAATGGACACAGGAATCATGGAGGGAGTGATCCCTACCAAGAATGTGGGGGGTGGAGGTGAAGATGTATGTAACACTGACTTTGCCTAGTGGCATGATTCAGGGGTGGTAACCCCCCTGCCCAGCCAAACTTTAGAACTCCCGTTTGGGTGGATGCTGCGTGAAGTGTCCTGTGTCAAATCAGTACCCCAAAATAACAAACAGTACACAATACGCGGTTAAACAAGTAAGATTTTATAACTCTTACTTAGACTATGAGACTAGTAGAGAACAAAATATAAAATAAAAGGTGGCAAGAAATTATTTAATCAGGTCGTGCACAATTTGTTGGAGCTCACGGTTTTCCTTCGCTGATTTCTCCTTCGATCGTCATCGACCCTTGGCTCCCGCCGGAGCCCAGAGGGTCGGGCAGCCCACCAACTCCTCAAGTTGTGTCTCCTGTCTTCATTCCCTTGCGCCTTCTGCTCAAAGCTCGCGAAAAGCAACAGCTTTCACACAAACAAGAAAGGATAACATCTCGCCCATTGGTTAGCAACTGAATGCCGAAGTCCCGTTATCTCTACCTATATCCCAAACATGCTGCTACAGAGAACCCATTACCTCAGCAGTTAACATTACAGAGAAGGCATTTCTTTATAACACTACAGAGAAGCCATTTTGTTAGCCTTAGCAGTTAACATAAAAGAGAAACCCTTACACTCTTCCCCGCCCCCCCACCACCAAATTTAGTCATGTCCTCATGACGTCGAGATAATTCGCCAACGCTTCCTGCAAACGCAAAAACCCAATCCAGGTACATAGCTCCCCAAACAGTAGACCTCACGCCCTGTTCCCCAGGCGCTACATAGGCCAACCTATCAGGGAATTTCCTAATACTCTGAAACCTCCGTACCCCTTCACCTAACCCTTCAGGCTCGGACAGTACTTTATACTTTATTGTCACCAAACAATTGATACTAGAACATACAATCATCACAGCGATATTTGATTCTGCGCTTTCTGCTCCCTGGGTTACAAATATTAAATATTAAAAATAGTATAAATTTGTAAATATTAAAATTTTAAATTATAAATCATAAATAGAAAATTGAAAAATGGAAAGTAAGGTAGTGCAAAAAAACTGAGAGGCAGGTCCGGATATTTGGAGGGTACGGCCCAGATCCGGGTCAGGGTCTGTTCAGCAGTCTTATCACAGTTGGAAAGAAGCTGTTCCCAAATCTGGCCGTATGATTCTTCAAGCTCCTGAGCCTTCTCCCAGAGGGAAGAGGGATGAAAAGTGTGTTGGCTGGGTGTGTCGCATCCTTGATTATCCTGGCAGCACTGCTCCGACAGCGTGCGGTGTAAAGTGAGTCCAAGGACGGAAGATTAGTTTGTGTGATGTGCTGGGCTATGTTCATGATCTTCTGCAGCTTCTTTCGGTCTTGGACAGGACAACTTCCACACCAGGTTGTGATGCACCCTAGAAGAATGCTTTCTTCTACTGTGGATACTTCGGGTCTGCTTGCCGAATCCTCTCTCAATCTATCACTCATGCTCCCCTGCAACTCGGAACCCCCTGTCTCGTGTTCAGACCCTATTGTCTCTCCTTCAGGGTCCTGCAGTAACCCAGGCTGCCCACAGCTAGCCCCCCCCCCACCTCACCTGACTCAGTGGGAGAAGGGCCAGGAGTTTCCTCCTCAAACAAGGGGAAGTTAGCGAAAGGCAGCATGTACCACTCCTCCATCTTATCACCCTTTGAATCTGTATTCTTCTCCTTTTCCTCATTTTGTAGCTGCTGTTTGGTTTTCTCCAAGCTGGGCTGCTTCTGCAGCCTTTTCAGCCCCCTCCAGTTCCTCAACCCGGGCTTGATATTCCTTTGAAGAGCAGCAGTTAAAGATTGTTCATCCTCCAGTTTAGTGTTCACTGAACTTATCTCCAGCTCTTTCTTCTTAATGACTTCTTCCAGGTCAACTTTCAGTTTTTTCCATTTCATTTAGGCTATCAATGGTCATCTTCAGGTCTCCTTTAAGCTTCCGCTTCCCTCTTCCGAGATCTGTCCGCAATTGCTTCACATCCTCTGAAATGTATTCAGACTCCCCTCTCTGTGCTCTCGGTTTTCTGTTGGCCTCAGTCAGACAGCTTTCTTTGTCTTCCCCAACTTACAAGTCTTCCAACCTGTTCTGGATCAATTTCTCCAGTGTCTGCTTATCCTTTCGAAGGTTGGTTATTGTTTCATCTCTGGTTTAATTCATCAGTAAGTGACCGCAGTTTCTGCTCTGAATTCTGTTTCTCCATCCCCACTTTGATGAGCGTGGACTCCAATTCTTCAATGTTTGTCCCAGGATTGTGGCATTAAGTCTCCAGTCTGCATTTCTGAGCGTTCAGTTCAGTGGTGTAAATCTCCTCCCTCAACAGTCTCTCATTCAGATCAGCGACCTGGGTTTCCAGCTCCAGGTTCACCTTCAGCTGCCGCATGGAACACTGCTCAATGAAAGCCCAACTCTCCCGCTCCTCATCCATGTCCAGCCCCTCAGGTACCCGTCGTGACGAAACATCCACATCAATGTTCCAGCTCCCCGGCCAGTGCTTCAGGCTGAAATCATAGGCGGACAATGTTACCAACCTCGCGTGGCCCGTGGCGTCCAATATCACCAAGGTCGTGATATGAGTTAGGGGATTGCTGGCTGTCCGCACCTCAAACTTGGCCCCGTAGAAAGAGTCACTCAGCTCATCCACTACCGCCCGTTCCGACGCCAGGAAGTTCAACTTGTGCGTTGGGTAATTTCTCTCGGAGGGCAACAAACCCCACAGTTCTCAACCCAGTGCCTTGATCCTGATACGGGACGCCCCCTAAACTGTCTCGGCTGTCCGCAGAAACCAGTGCCAGTGCCTGGAGCAGCAACTCCTTTCGCGACTGAAAAGCTTCCTCACATTTTACATCCCACTTCTGTCCAAAAAGCTCCGACGGGTTTAAATGTTCTCCACCCTCTGGTCCTCTCTCTCCCCTCCGTCTTCCCCATGCCACGCTGGAAGGTTGCAAGGGCTCCGGATATGCCCAGGGGCATCTTTTCGGACTGGAAGAATACCAGGGGACATATAACTGCCGTCTTCTCTTTGTCGGCCTCACTCATTGGGATCTGGTAACATCCACTCCTCAGATCCAGTACAGTAAACCACTTCTCACCACTCAGACAGACCAGCGTGACTGCGGCTCTCGGGACCGCATACTGGCCAGGGATGACGCGCCTGTTCAGAGTCCTATAGTCCACACACGTGCATACCTCCCCTTTGTTCTTCCTGGCCACTACTACTGGGGACGCATAGGGGCTTCGAAACCCAGCGATGATCCCCGTTTCCTACCACTCACACAAATGCTGCCGTGCACCCTCCGTATCCGCGGGGGCCAGTCACTGCCACCTCTCCCCAAACGGGGTGTCCTCAGCAGTCAACTCTTCCCCCTCATGGTATTCCGGAACGCCCACTATGAGGGCTCCTCTTTCAGACACTCAGGGAAATTTTAGAGTCCCCATCACTCTCGCTATTTTCCCGGGCCGTACCCCCGTTGACTTCGACTGGGAGAACCACACAGTCCCTGGTTTAAATTCACTACCCAGCCCACTGCTGCCTCAGACGTCCTCAAAAGCAGCTGGAAACACTGGGTGCACAGACAATGCCCCCAAACAGCTCTCACCCACCTTCATCTTACAGGTCCCCATGCGCCTCCTCACAAGCGGGGTGTTGGTCCCCTCCAGAATCGAAATGCTGCCCGTCTCAACAGTGTCCAGACACATCAGCAGTGACGATTCCCGAACCTCAGACACCCCCACATCAGTCTCCGAGAACTCCAGTTTCATTGACCAATAACTGTCGTCTGGATAATCACCAGCACTGATACCCCAAAACTCCAGTGCCCTGAATGGTGTCAAGGGTAAATGCTTCGGATACCAGTTGTAAAATGCACAGTATAGTAACTTGACCTGCGACCCAGCATCGAGGATGGCTTTAGCATAACTTCCATCTATCCGTAACGACGCACTGGAGCATGGTCCCACCAAGCCTTCATGAATAGGGTCCTTTTCTTTCGGGATTTCCTTGGTACATTGCTGGGAACATGTTCCCCCAGAGACACCAGGCTGTTCTCCCACTGGGTCTCCTCTAAATTTCCTGAAGACAGGCAGAACAGATGAGGTGGAACAGTACAGGTCTGTGCTGAAGATTTCTGTGATTAATGTTGGGACATTTTGTTACAACTTTACAAAAACTCATCAGTCCACTCATGAAATGCTGTGTAGTTCTGGTCACTGCATTTATAGGAAGGATGTCGTTTAAGTTGTTACAGTTGCTTCATGTGAGGGCCTTGCATTGGAAAGTACACAGAGGAGATTCACCAGGAGTTTGCCTGGATTGGTTAAGTGGAGACCTTGCACAGACCAGGACTCTTGCCTGCAGCAAGGAAGCATTTAGACAAATGGGCAAGGGTTGGAAGCACACAGTCCTCATGTGGGCAAATGTTAGCATTCATTTTGAGAGTACTAGAATACAAAAGCAAGAATGTAATGCTGAGGCTTTTACAAGGCACTAATCCTGTAGCCTGCACGCCTTTCCTACCCGACTACCTGTCCAACAAGTTTAAAGTATCTGCCTCCATTACGTTATGATTCTGTTCTCTGCTGTGAGGGCAAGCTACTATCTGTGTACTGCCTTTAGCCTATCCAGTTGTGCTGCTATGGATTGAACTTCTGTCTGTTTACCACATTGTTTGGTGCCCTGCCATTTCCTGCAGATGCCCCTTGGCCAGCATGGACCAGTTGGGCTGAAGGGGCCTGTTCCTGTACTGTATTACCTTATGAATATGCTGGTTCCTTATCTGACTTCACATTTCACCATCCACCATATGCTCCCTCCAGACTCCTGACATTCCTTTCGCTCTGGGGCTGGATTGCAAAATGGCTGCCATGGCAACACAAACCTGGAAAAGCCAACTCCACCTTGTGAGCAGCAACACACTTCTGTGCATTGTGTTAAACCAGTTTCATTGTTAATCATCTTAATTACTCTTGCTTCAGCTAGGACCACCCGCTGTTAATGTTAAACCAGCAAAGGACTTGATGCTTCTGGGAGTGGGCCAGTAACAGGTTTTGCCCTCAGTTGTTAGGGCTTGAGGTATTTACTGATTGTTATTTGAAAGCATGACGTGCCTAGAATTCCAATGCGTTTTCCTACTGAACGTGAGCAATTTGTCCATTTGGAGTAAGAGGTTTGGTGGATTTCTCTATGGAACAGGGTGATTTCTGAACTTATCACTGTTCCACAGTTGGTGTCTGTGCCTGAACCCCCAAGCTCAGGAATTCCCCCCTCAGTCTCTCTGCTCCACGACTGACTGTCCTGTGCTCAGATCTCAGAGTAGATGCAGTTACTTCATTTTAGGATGGACTGGCTTGAATGTCCAACCACCCATCCTGGGCCAGCTCCTCTGTACCCCAGTTCCCTGTGTCCGGACAGAGGTAGCTTCTGATTGGCTGCCAGGTGCATGATTGTTCACTGCTTTCTCAATCTCAGCCACATTCCTCCCAGAGGCAGGACCCAACTTGTGGTGAAAAGTGTCATGGGGAAGGTAAATCCATACTGAAAGTGTGGAGAAGCAGGATCTTCCTCTGGATGTGTTAAGCATATAACAATTACAGCACGAAAACAGACCATCTCAGCCCTTCTAGTCCGTGCCAAACTCTTACTCTCACCTTGTCCCACCGACCTGCACTCGGCCCATAACCCTCCATTCCTTTCCTGTCCATATTTCTACCCAATTTAACTTTAAATGACAACATCGAACCTGCCTCAACCACTTCTGCTGGAAGCTCATTCCACAGAACTACCACTCTGAGTAAAGAAGTTCCCCCTCATGTTACCCCAAACTTTTGCCCTTTAACTCTCAACTCATGTCCTCTTGTTTGAATCTCCCCCACTCTCAATGGAAAAAGTCTAACCATATCAACTCTATCAATCCCCCTCATAATTTTAAATACCTCTATCGTCCCCCTTCAACCTTCTACGTTCCAAAGAATAAAGGCCCAACTTGTTCAACCTTTCTCTGTAACTTAGGAGATGAAACCCAGGTAACATTCTCGTAAATCTTCTCTGTACTCTCAATTTTCTTGACATCTTTCCTATATTTCGGTGACCAGAACTGTACACAATATTCCAAATTTGGCCTTACCGATGCCTTGTACAATTTCAACATTACAAACCAACTCCTATACTCAATGCACTGATTTATAAAGGCCAGCATACCAAAAGCTTTCTTCACCAACCTATCCACATGAGATTCCACTTTCAGGGAACTATGCGCCATTATTCCTAGATCCCTCTGTTCTACTGCATTCTTCAATGCCCTACCATTTACCATGTATGTCCTATTTTGATTAGTCCTACCAAAATGTAGCACCTCACATTTATCAGCATTAAACTCCATCTGCCATCTTTCAGCCCGCTCTTCTAACTGGCCTAAATCTCTCTGCAAGCTTTGAAAACCTACTTCATTATCTACAACTCCATTTATCATCTGCATACTTACTAATCCAATTTACCACCCCATCATCCAGATCATTAATGTATATGACAAACAACATTGGACCCAGTATCGATCCCTGAGGCATACCACTAGACACTGGCCTCCAATCTGACAAACAGTTATCCACCACTACTCTCTGGCATCTCCCATCTAGCCACTGCTGAATTCATTTTACTACTTCAATATTAATACCTAACAATTGAACTTTCCTAACTAACCTTCTGTGTGGAACCTTGTCAAAGGCCTAACTGAAGTCCATATGGACAACATCCACCGCTTTACCCTCGTCAACTTTCCTAGTAACCTCTTCAATAAATTCAATAAGATTTGTCAGACTTGACCTTCCACACACAAATCCATGTTGACTGTTCCTAATCAGACCCTGTCTATCCAGATAATTATATATACCATCTCTAAGAATACTTTCCATCAATTTACCCACCACTGACGTCAAACTCGCAGGCCGATAATTGCTAGGTTTACTCTTAGACCCCTTTTTAAACAATGGAACAACATGAGTAATACGCCAATCCTCCAACACCATCCCCGTTTCTAATGACATTTGAAATATTTCTGTCAGAGCCCCTGCTATTTCCACACTAACTTCCCTCCAGGTCCTAGAGAATATCCTGTCAGGACCCGGAGACTTATCCACTTTTATATTCCTTAAAAGTGCCATTATCCCTACTGGTGCAAACAACTTTCTTATCTTTTTCTTCCTTCTCCCCTACATCTTTGGACTGAGTGCTCCTGTTCTCTGTCCCCTGCCTATCCTCTCTCACACACTGTCTACTAGCTTTCTCTGTGAACTAACCTCCTCTCTCCGAGTCTCTCCAATTTTATTCCCACCCCACAACCATTCTAGTTTAAAGTCTCCCCAGTAGCCTTCACAAATCTCCCCACCAGGATATTAGTCCCCCTGGGATTCAAGTGCAACCCGTCCTTTTTGTATGGGTCACACCTGAGCCAGAAGAGGTCCCAATGATCCAGAAACTTGAATCCCTGCCCCCTGCTCCAATCCCTCAGCCACGCATTTATCCTCCACCTCATTGCATTCCTACTCTCACTGTCGTGTAGCACAGGCAGTAATCCTGAGATTACTACCTTTGCGGTCCTTTTTCTCAACTCCCTTCCTAACTCCCTATATTCTCCTTTCAGGACCTCTCTCCTTTTCCTGCCTATGTCATTGGTACCTATATGTACCATGACCTCTGGCGCCTCTCCCTCCCACTTCAGGATATCTTGGATGCGATCAGAAACATCCCGGACCCTGGCATCAGGGAGGTAAACTACCATCTGGGTCTCCTGACTGCGTCCACAGAATCGCCTGTCTGACCCCTTAACTATCGAGTCCCCTATTACTACTGCCGTCTTCTTCCTTTCCCTACCCTTCTGAGCTACAGGGCCGGACTCTGTGCCGGAGGCACGGCCACTGTCGCTTCCCCCGGGTAAGCTGTCCCCCCCCAACAGTACTCAAACAGGAGTACCTATCGTCAAGGGGCACAGCCACTGGGGTACTCTCTAGTACCTGACTCTTCCTCTTCCCCCTCCTAACCGTGACCCACTGGTCTGCCTCCCGTGGCCCCTGTGTGACCTCCTGCCAGTAACTCCTCTCTGTCAACTCCTCATTCTCCCTGACCAGACGAAGGTCATCGAGCTGCAGCTCCAGTTCCCTAACGCGGTCCCTTGGGAGCTGCAGCTCGGCGCACCTGGCGCAGATGTCCGGGAGGCTGGGAGACTCCAGGACCTCCCACATCCTATACCGAGAACAAGCTGCCCTCACACTCATACGCCCCCCCCCACCAAATAACAGGAAAAATTGAAAACCAAACCTACTTTGCCTCGCCCGTTTCTGCCTAAGCCCGTTGAGCCAAAGCCCTTAAGCCTTCACTCTGCTCCCCGCTCACACGCCTGCGCAGTCCCGCCTCTCTTAACTCCGATGAGAAAAAGAAAAAAATCAAGATGGCTTCCTCCGCACTCCCGCTCCGATTCTCAGACTTCCTTCTCCGAATTAAGTATTGCCTGTCATGTTGTCGGGGAACAGTACAGGTTGGGAACAGGCCCTTCAGTCCACAATGTTGTACTGAGCTATCCAGGGTGAGTGAGGTGCAGTCCCTGCCATAAACAGTTAAATTGTTTTAGAAGTGCTTACTGATCTTATCTCCTCTCAGTGAAAATGTTCTGGAGTTACTTAACTGGTAAATCCAGTTCAGTCGGAGGCTGGAAGGACGGTGAGGGAGGGCGGGCTGCTGTGTGCTTTGTGAAACTCCAGCACACACTTTGCAGTGGCCTTGGGGCAGCTGACCGGGCAGTGTAAATGCCCGTTGTCACAGTGCTCGTACTTTGATAAACCTCTGTTGGAAAAGGTACAGAAGAGGTTCACCAGGATGCTGTCTGGATTACAGGGCATGTGCTGTAAGGAGAGGTTAACCTCCATCCTGATGTCATGAAAATTTGACTTCTCCGACTTCCAGTGACCTTTCCTTTCCCCTTCCCTTTTTCCATTTCCCATTCTGACTCCCCTCTTACCTCTTCTCTTCATCTGCCCATCACATCCCACTGGTGCCCCTCTTCCTGCCCTATCCTCTTCCCTCCCCCGCCCCCCAATGGTCCACTGTCTTCTCCTGTCAGATTCCTTCTTCATTCTTTAACTCTTCCACCCATCACCTCCCAGCTTCTCCCTCACCTGGCTTGACCTATGACCTTCCAGCTTGTTTTCCTTACTCCCCCCCCCCCCCACCCAGCTTCTTACTCCAGCTTCTTCCCCCTTCCTTTCCAGTCCTGATGAAAGGTCTTGGCAGGTGCTATCTTTTTGAGTCTTCGCCTTTTGAAGCTATCCTCAATGCTGAGAAGGCTAGTGCCCATGATGTAGCTAACCTCTTAGGCCAGGCTAGTGCCAGTGACAAGTGGGCTCCCATAGCCTGGAGGGGAATGAGGCGTTAGCCGGAGTGAATTGGCCCTCTGTTGAACGTAGAACCAGATGTAGGGTAGGCACAGCACGGTAGCGTAGCAGTTGATGCAACGCTCTGCACTCACAGCTGTAAGATTGCAACTTGATCTCTTAATCTTTGTTTTATAAGTACAAATGCACGAAAGGAGACAATGGGAGTAATCTGTGTGGAGCACCAGTTATAGGTCAGGAACACTTTTCATCAGTGCTTGCGAGGGATGCATACTTTGTGGCTGGAGAGTTGAGTGACTGGGGAGGTGAAGTTTGGCTGCAGTTGTCAGGAGGCACGGGAGAGCTGGGGTTGTGAAGGACAAACATCTGTCCTCCAGGTCACTGCTGCTCCAACATCTGCGGTAGGGGCAGTGGTGGGTCAGGCACTGGTGGTCACAGTCATCAAGTCAAAGCATGGAGGCAGGGCACTTTCCCCATGGCCCTCTGTATCTGGTGATTCAGCTGCTCTTCTGGGCACTTCAGAATTGGTTTTCTGTCACTGTGTCTAGGATGATGTGAAATCTGTTTGTGCTGCAGTACTATAAATTACAAGATAAAAGCATTGTGCACAAGAAGAATAAGGGTGGTGATAGACTCATTAACTTCCCCTAAGCAGTAAAGATGATATAACATCTCCACTCACTAACCAACCACCTTGAAACTTATCATTTCCTGTCAGTCACATTGTGGACAGACACTGCCGCGCCGAGCTTTATGAATGTAAAATCAATCTATGTATATTACATATTTGTATTTATTGTGTTCTTTATTATTGTTCCTTGTGGTTTTTTTTGTGCTGCACCGGATCTGAGGTAACAATTATTTTGTTCTCCTTTACACTTGTGTACAGGAAAGACATTAAACAATCTTGAATAAATTTGCTGGGGGTGAGGAAGAAGCTGTTCTTGGATAAGAACCTCAAACATTACAGCACGCAATGTTGTGGTGATCTTTTAACCTACTCTTGAGTCAATCCAGCTCTTCCTTCCTCTATAACCCTCCATTTTTCTATCATCTCTGAGAGATTCTTAGTTTCTTCAAAGAGAAAAGCCCTACTTGCTCAACCTATCCTTGAAAGACATGGTCTCTAATCCAGACAGCATCCTGGTAAATCTCCTCCGCACCCTCTCTAAAACTTCCACTTCATCCTTCCTATAATGAGGTGACCAAATCTGAACGCACTATTCCAAGTGTGATCTTACCTGTAGAGCTGCAACGTTACCCCATGACTCTGAACTCAATGATTGAGTGTCCTACGGTATCTGTATCTGCTCCCTGATGGTGGTAGTACAAAGGTAACGTCCCTCTGTCTGGAAGGTCCGAGTCGTCGGACACTGCTTGCAGAATCAGTATGCCTGTTCCCACCACTGTCAATGTGCTCCAGGTCCTCACCACTTGAGGTGAAGGAGATCCTCCCCCGGGTCCCTCTGTAGGTTTTGGATTTTGGCCGGCATGGTACACCCACCATCACCTGCCTGTAAGGAGTTTGTATGTTGTCCCCATGACAGTGTGGGTTTCCCCCAGGTGCTCCAGTTTCTTCCCATGGTCCAAAGGCATACTGGTTAATTGGTTCTGTAAATTGTCTTGTGATTAAACTGGGGCTTGCTGTGCGGCAGGGTTCGAAGGGTCTGTTCCATGCTGTATCTCCATCAATAAATAAGTAAAACTAACAACCCGGGTTCAATTCCTGCCGCTGTCTGTCAGCACTTTAAGGCTGCCCCCAGCACGTCCTCGGCCTGTTGGTTGTTAATGCAAGTGGCACTTTGCTGTTTCAATGTACGTGTTGATGCAGCTAAAGCTTTTTCTGCCAGAGGGTGATGGAATCAAATTCAGTAAAAGCAGATGAGTGGCTGCACGAGCAGTTGAATCACCCAGGTACTGGAGGGCATGGGCCAAATGCCAGGGGTGAACTACAACCACATTTCATCGCACTGTTTCCAGAAATGGGGCCATGGGCCAAGCGCTGGAGATGAGCTACAGGGACATTTCTTCACCCTGTTTCCAGATACAGGGACCCATGGGCCAAATACTGGGAATGAGACCCAAGGCATTGGGTGTGTTTTACAGGTGGGTGCATCTGTACTAGTGTAGCTGAGTGTGTTGGCTGTGTTTTACAGGCGGGTACGGTTGTACCGGTGTACCTGAAGCTGAGACTGCGGATCTGGTGGCTGACCCTGAGTCTGGGCACGAGGACAAATCTGTGCTGACCCCTCTCGTCATCAACAATGGTTGTGTGAAAGATGGAGCAGTTGAGAGGGAGACCTGGACTCGTCAGATGGACTTCATCATGTCCTGTGTCGGCTTTGCTGTGGGACTGGGCAACATCTGGAGGTTTCCCTACCTCTGCTACAAGAATGGAGGTGGTAAGTGTGTCCTGGACAGGGGGCTTTGTTTCTAAGACTCCGTGCTTCAGTGCGGTCTCTCAGGGGCTCACTGTCTATCAGGCGGTGCCGGGCTCCGTTGAGGTGCCCCTGATCTCTACTGGTCCACTTTGCCTCAGGAATCAGGGCAGTGGGCATCTAGGGCACCACTGTCCACAGATCCCTCTAGTCTCCTCACCGTCACTGCATCTAAACCCTGGAGCTCCCCCAGTCCCCTTGGAAATGGCAGGTGGAATGTATTGCAGACAAGTGTGAGGTGCTGTACTTTGGAAGGAAAATCAGGGTAGGTCTTGCACACCGAGCAGTAGGAGTGTGGTAGAACAAAGGGATCTGGGAATACAGGTCCATAATTCTCTGAAGGTGTGCAGCACCTGTAGATCGGGTCATAAAGACAGCTTTTGGCACATTGGCCTTTGTAATTCCAAGTACTGAGTAAAGGACTTGGGATATTCTGTGAAGTTGGTTTACTCCAAATAACTTCTTATTGTGTGCAGCTCTGGTCACCTACTTGCAGGAAAGGTATCAATAAGATTGAAAGAGTTCAGTGAAAATTCATGAGGATGTTGCCAGGACTTGAGGAGCTGAGTTACAGGGAAAGGCTGACTAGGTTAGGACCTCATTCCCTGGAGTGTAGAAGAATGAGGGGAGATCTGAGGTATACAAATTTGAGGGGTATACTGTAGTTGGGGTTAATACATGCAGGATTTATCCTGAGCTGAGTGAGACTCTCACCCAGGTGGTGGGTGAAGGATGAATGAGAAATGTTCAGGGAAAGCTGAGTGGGAACCTCCTCACTTAGAGTGGAGTGAGCTGCCAGCACAAGTGGTGGATGTGGGTTCAATTGGGACATTTCGGAAGTCTGGATAAGTACAGGGATGGGAGGGCTGTGATTCCAGTGTTATTGACAGGGCTAGGCAGGATAATGGTTTGGCACTGGCTAGATGGGCCGAAGAGTCTGTTTCTGTGCTATGACTCTGACTGTTGTGATTTGAGGGGGCACATTCTCCAGGGGTTTTAGTGATGCCTGCATCCCATGGAATTGATAATACCAAGAACTGAATGGCTGGGTCTCCATGATCTCTTAACCTGCTCCAACATCAGTCTAACCCTCTCCTCACACAAAGGTTTGTAGGGATATGGGACAAACACGGGCAGGTGGGACTGGCTTAGCTTGGAACAGCTGAGGGGATGTAGAACATAGTACAATGCAGTAGAGGTGCCAATTTACTCTAACATCGGTGTAGCCCTTATCTCTCACGTGGGTGGGGCTCCTTTTTTCTATCGTCCATGTGTCTGAATCTCTTGTATGTCCCTTGTGTATCTGGCTCAAGCAGGTGGGGGTGTATCTGGCTCTAGGTGGGGGGTGTATCTGGCTCTAGCAGGTGGGGGGGTGGGGGTGTATCTGGCTCTAGGGGGTGGGGGTGTATCTGGCTCTAGGTGGGGGGGTGTATCTGGCTCTAGCAGGTGGGGGGGTGGGGGTGTATCTGGCTCTAGCAGGTGGGGGGGTGGGGGTGTATCTGGCTCTAGGGGGTGGGGGTGTATCTGGCTCTAGCAGGTGGGGGGTGGGGGTGTATCTGGCTCTAGCAGGTGGGGGGGTGGGGGTGTATCTGGCTCTAGGGGGTGGGGGTGTATCTGGCTCTAGCAGGTGGGGGGGTGTGTGTATCTGGCTCTAGCAGGTGGGGGGGGTGGGGTTGTATCTGGCTCTAGCAGGTGGGGGTGCATCTGGCTCTAGCAGGTGGGGGGGTGGGGGTGTATCTGGCTCTAGGTAGGGGGTGTATCTGGCTCTAGCAGGTGGGGGGGTGGGGGTGTATCTGGCTCTAGGGGGTGGGGGTGTATCTGGCTCTAGCAGGTGGGGGGGTGTGTGTATCTGGCTCTAGCAGGTGGGGGGGTGGGGGTGTATCTGGCTCTAGCAGGTGGGGGGGTGTATCTGGCTCTAGCAGGTGGGGGGGTGGGGGTGTATCTGGCTCTAGCAGGTGGGGGGTGTATCTGGCTCTAGCAGGTGGGGGGGTGGGGGTGTATCTGGCTCTAGCGGGGGGGTGGGGTGTGTATCTGGCTCCAGCAGGTGGGGTGTGTATCTGGCTCTAGCAGGTGGGGGGTGGGGGTGTATCTGGCTCTAGCGGGGGGGTGGGGGGTGTATCTGGCTCTAGCAGGTGGGGGGGTGGGGGTGTATCTGGCTCTAGGGGGTGGGGGTGTATCTGGCTCTAGCAGGTGGGGGGGTGTGTGTATCTGGCTCTAGCAGGTGGGGGGGTGGGGGTGTATCTGGCTCTAGCAGGTGGGGGGGTGTATCTGGCTCTAGCAGGTGGGGGGGTGGGGGTGTATCTGGCTCCAGCAGGTGGGGGGGTGTATCTGGCTCCAGCAGGTGGGGGGGTGGGGGTGTATCTGGCTCTAGCGGGGGGGTGGGGTGTGTATCTGGCTCGAGCAGGTGGGGGGGTGGGGGTGTATCTGGCTCTAGCAGGTTGGGTGTGTATCTGGCTCTAGCAGGTGGGGGGGTGGGGGTGTATCTGGCTCTAGGGGGTGGGGGTGTATCTGGCTCTAGCAGGTGGGGGGGTGTGTGTATCTGGCTCTAGCAGGTGGGGGGGTGGGGGTGTATCTGGCTCTAGCAGGTGGGGGGGTGTATCTGGCTCTAGCTGGTGGGGGGGTGGGGGTGTATCTGGCTCCAGCAGGTGGGGGGGTGTATCTGGCTCTAGCAGGTGGGGGGGTGGGGGTGTATCTGGCTCTAGCGGGGGGGTGGGGTGTGTATCTGGCTCTAGCAGGTGGGGTGTGTATCTGGCTCTAGCAGGTGGGGGGGTGGGGGTGTATCTGGCTCTAGCAGGTGGGGGGGTGGGGGTGTATCTGGCTCTAGCAGGTGGGGGGGTGTATCTAGCTGTAGCAGGTGGGGGGGTGGGGGTGTATCTGGCTCTAGCGGGGGGGTGGGGTGTGTATCTGGCTCTAGCAGGTGGGGTGTGTATCTGGCTCTAGCAGGTGGGGGGGTGGGGGTGTATCTGGCTCTAGCAGGTGGGGGGGTGTATCTGGCTCTAGCAGGTGGGGGGGTGGGGGTGTATCTGGCTCTAGCAGGTGGGGGGGGTGTATCTGGCTCTAGCTGGTGGGGGTGTGGCTCTAGCAGGTGGGGGGGTGTATCTGGCTCTAGCAGGTGGGGGGGGTGGGGTTGTATCTGGCTCTAGCAGGTGGGGGTGCATCTGGCTCTAGCAGGTGGGGGGGTGGGGGTGTATCTGGCTCTAGGTGGGGGGTGTATCTGGCTCTAGCAGGTGGGGGGGTGGGGGTGTATCTGGCTCTAGGGGGTGGGGGTGTATCTGGCTCTAGCAGGTGGGGGGGTGTGTGTATCTGGCTCTAGCAGGTGGGGGGTGGGGGTGTATCTGGCTCTAGCGGGGGGGGGGGGGTTGGATCTGGCTCTAGCAGGTGGGGGGGTGGGGGTGTATCTGGCTCTAGCGGGGGGGTGGGGTGTGTATCTGGCTCTAGCAGGTGGGGGGGGTGGGGGTGTATCTGGCTCTAGCAGGTGGGGGGTGTATCTGGCTCTAGCAGGTGGGGGGGTGGGGGTGTATCTGGCTCTAGCGGGGGGGTGGGGTGTGTATCTGGCTCTAGCAGGTGGGGGGGTGGGGGTGTATCTGGCTCTAGCAGGTGGGGGGGTGGGGGTGTATCTGGCTCTAGCAGGTGGGGGGGTGTATCTGGCTCTAGCAGGTGGGGGGTGGGGGTGTATCTGGCTCTAGCGGGGGGGTGGGGTGTGTATCTGGCTCTAGCAGGTGGGGGTGTATCTGGCTCTAGCAGGTGGGGGGGTGGGGGTGTATCTGGCTCTAGGTGGGGGGGTGTATCTGGCTCTAGCAGGTGGGGGGGTGTATCTGGCTCTAGCAGGTGGGGGGGTTGGGCTGTATCTGGCTCTAGCAGGTGGGGGGGTGGGGGTGTATCTGGCTCTAGGGGGTGGGGGTGTATCTGGCTCTAGCAGGTGGGGGGGTGTGTGTATCTGGCTCTAGCAGGTGGGGGGGTGGGATGGTATCTGGCTCTAGCAGGTGGGGGGGTGGGATGGTATCTGGCTCTAGCAGGTGGGGGGGGTGGGGGTGTATCTGGCTCTAGCAGGTGGGGGGTGTATCTGGCTCTAGCAGGTGGGGGGGGTGGGGGTGTATCTGGCTCTAGCGGGGGGGTGGGGTGTGTATCTGGCTCTAGCAGGTGGGGGGGGTGTATCTGGCTCTAGCAGGTGGGGGGTGTGTGTATCTGGCTCTAGCAGGTGGGGGGTGTATCTGGCTCTAGCGGGTGGGGGTGTATCTGGCTCTAGCAGGTGGGGGGGGTGTATCTGGCTCTAGCAGGTGGGGGGTGGGGGTGTATCTGGCTCTAGCGGGGGGTGGGGTGTGTATCTGGCTCTAGCAGGTGGGGTGTGTATCTGGCTCTAGCAGGTGGGGGGGTGGGGGTGTATCTGGCTCTAGCAGGTTGGGTGTGTATCTGGCTCTAGCAGGTGGGGGGGTGGGGGTGTATCTGGCTCTAGCAGGTGGGGGGGTGGGGGTGTATCTGGCTCTAGCAGGTGGGGGGGGTGTGTATCTGGCTCTAGCAGGTGGGGGGGTGGGGGTGTATCTGGCTCTAGCAGGTGGGGGGGTGTATCTGGCTCTAGCAGGTGGGGGGGTGGGGGTGTATCTGGCTCTAGCGGGGGGGTGGGGTGTGTATCTGGCTCTAGCAGGTGGGGGTGTATCTGGCTCTAGCAGGTGGGGGGGGATGTGTGTATCTGGCTCTAGGTGGGGGGTGTATCTGGCTCTAGCAGGTGGGGGGGTGGGGATGTATCTGGCTCTAGGGGGTGGGGGTGTATCTGGCTCTAGGTGGGGGGGTGTATCTGGCTCTAGCAGGTGGGGGGGTGGGGTGTATCTGGCTCTAGGGGGTGGGGGTGTATCTGGCTCTAGCAGGTGGGGGGTGTGTGTGTATCTGGCTCTAGCAGGTGGGGGGGTGGGGGTGTATCTGGCTCTAGGGGGTGGGGGTGTATCTGGCTCTAGCAGGTGGGGGGGTGGGGGTGTATCTGGCTCTAGGTGGGGGGTGTATCTGGCTCTAGCAGGTGGGGGGGTGGGGTGTATCTGGCTCTAGGGGGTGGGGGTGTATCTGGCTCTAGCAGGTGGGGGGGTGTGTGTATCTGGCTCTAGCAGGTGGGGGGGTGGGGGTGTATCTGGCTCTAGCAGGTGGGGGGGTGTATCTGGCTCTTGCTGGTGGGGGGGTGGGGGTGTATCTGGCTCTAGCAGGTGGGGGGGTGTATCTGGCTCTAGCAGGTGGGGGGGTGGGGGTGTATCTGGCTCTAGCGGGGGGGTGGGGTGTGTATCTGGCTCTAGCAGGTGGGGTGTGTATCTGGCTCTAGCAGGTGGGGGGGTGGGGGTGTATCTGGCTCTAGCGGGGGGGTGGGGTGTGTATCTGGCTCTAGCGGGGGGGTGGGGTGTGTATCTGGCTCTAGCAGGTGGGGTGTGTATCTGGCTCTAGCAGGTGGGGGGGTGGGGGTGTATCTGGCTCTAGCAGGTGGGGGGGTGGGGGTGTATCTGGCTCTAGCGGGGGGGTGGGGTGTGTATCTGGCTCTAGCAGGTGGGGTGTGTATCTGGCTCTAGCAGGTGGGGGGGTGGGGGGGTGTATCTGGCTCTAGCAGGTGGGGGGGTGGGGGTGTATCTGGCTCTAGCAGGTGGGGGGGTTTGTATCTGGCTCTAGCAGGTGGGGGTGTGGCTCTAGCAGGTGGGGGGGGGTGTATCTGGCTCTAGCAGGTGGGGGGGTGGGGGTGTATCTGGCTCTAGCGGGGGGGTGGGGTGTGTATCTGGCTCTAGCAGGTGGGGGGGTGGGGGTGTATCTGGCTCTAGCGGGGGGGTGGGGTGTGTATCTGGCTCTAGCAGGTGGGGTGTGTATCTAGCTCTAGCAGGTGGGGGGGTGGGGGTGTATCTGGCTCTAGCAGGTGGGGGGTGTATCTGGCTCTAGCAGGTGGGGGGGTGTGTATCTGGCTCTAGCAGGTGGGGTGTGTGTATCTGGCTCTAGCAGGTGGGGGGGTGGGGGTGTATCTGGCTCTAGCAGGTGGGGGGGTGGGGGTGTATCTGGCTCTAGGGGGTGGGGGTGTATCTGGCTCTAGCAGGTGGGGGGGTGTGTGTATCTGGCTCTAGCAGGTGGGGGGGTGTGTGCATCTGGCTCTAGCAGGTGGGGGGGTGGGATGGTATCTGGCTCTAGCAGGTGGGGGGGTGGGGTTGTATCTGGCTCTAGCAGGTGGGGGGGGTGGGGGTGTATCTGGCTCTAGCAGGTGGGGGTGTATCTGCCTCTAGCAGGTGGGGGGGTGTGTGTATCTGGCTCTAGCAGGTGGGGGGTGTATCTGGCTCTAGCAGGTGGGGGGGGTGTATCTGGCTCTAGCAGTTGGGGGGGGTGGGGGTGTATCTGGCTCTAGCAGGTGGTGGGGGTGGGGGTGTATCTGGCTCTAGGTGGGGGGTGTATCTGGCTCTAGCAGGTGGGGGGGTGGGGGTGTATCTGGCTCTAGGGGGAGGGGGTGTATCTGGCTCTAGCAGGTGGGGGGGTGTGTGTATCTGGCTCTAGCAGGTGGGGGGTGGGGGTGTATCTGGCTCTAGCGGGGGGGTGGGGTGTGTATCTGGCTCTAGCAGGTGGGGGGGTGGGGGTGTATCTGGCTCTAGCGGGGGGTGGGTGTGTATCTGGCTCTAGCAGGTGGGGGGGTGGGGGTGTATCTGGCTCTAGCAGGTGGGGTGTGTATCTAGCTCTAGCAGGTGGGGGGGTGGGGGTGTATCTGGCTCTAGCAGGTGGGGGGGTGTATCTGGCTCTCGCAGGTGGGGGGGTGGGGGTGTATCTGGCTCTAGCGGGGGGGTGGGGTGTGTATCTGGCTCTAGCAGGTGGGGTGTGTATCTGGCTCTAGCAGGTGGGGGGGTGGGGGTGTATCTGGCTCTAGCAGGTGGGGGGGTGGGGGTGTATCTGGCTCTAGCAGGTGGGGGGGGTGTATCTGGCTCTAGCAGGTGGGGGGTGGGGGTGTATCTGGCTCTAGCGGGGGGTGGGGTGTGTATCTGGCTCTAGCAGGTGGGGGGGTGGGGGTGTATCTGGCTCTAGCAGGTGGGGGGGATGTGTGTATCTGGCTCTAGGTGGGGGGTGTATCTGGCTCTAGCAGGTGGGGGGGTGGGGGTGTATCTGGCTCTAGGTGGGGGGGTGTATCTGGCTCTAGCAGGTGGGGGGGTGGGGGTGTATCTGGCTCTAGGGGGTGGGGGTGTATCTGGCTCTAGCAGGTGGGGGGGTGTGTGTATCTGGCTCTAGCAGGTGGGGGGTGTGTGTATCTGGCTCTAGCAGGTGGGGGGGTGGGATGGTATCTGGCTCTAGCAGGTGGGGGGGTGGGATGGTATCTGGCTCTAGCAGGTGGGGGGGTGGGGGTGTATCTGGCTCTAGCAGGTGGGGGGGTGGGATGGTATCTGGCTCTAGCAGGTGGGGGGGTGGGGGTGTATCTGGCTCTAGCGGGGGGGGTGGGGTGTGTATCTGGCTCTAGCAGGTGGGGGCGGTGTATCTGGCTCTAGCAGGTGGGGGGTGTGTGTATCTGGCTCTAGCAGGTGGGGGGTGTATCTGGCTCTAGCGGGTGGGGGTGTATCTGGCTCTAGCAGGTGGGGGGGGTGTATCTGGCTCTAGCAGGTGGGGGGTGGGGGTGTATCTTGCTCTAGCGGGGGGTGGGGTGTGTATCTGGCTCTAGCAGGTGGGGGGGTGGGGGTGTATCTGGCTCTAGCAGGTTGGGTGTGTATCTGGCTCTAGCAGGTGGGGGGGTGGGGGTGTATCTGGCTCTAGCAGGTGGGGGGGTGGGGGTGTATCTGGCTCTAGCAGGTGGGGGGGTGTATCTGGCTCTAGCAGGTGGGGGGTGGGGGTGTATCTGGCTCTAGCGGGGGGGTGGGGTGTGTATCTGACTCTAGCAGGTGGGGGTGTATCTGGCTCTAGCAGGTGGCGGGGGATGTGTGTATCTGGCTCTAGGTGGGGGGTGTATCTGGCTCTAGCAGGTGGGGGGGTGGGGGTGTATCTGGCTCTAGGGGGTGGGGGTGTATCTGGCTCTAGGTGGGGGGGTGTATCTGGCTCTAGCAGGTGGGGGGGTGGGGGTGTATCTGGGTCTAGGGGGTGGGGGTGTATCTGGCTCTAGCAGGTGGGGGGGTGGGGGTGTATCTGGCTCTAGCAGGTGGGGGGGTGGGGGTGTATCTGGCTCTAGGGGGTGGGGGTGTATCTGGCTCTAGCAGGTGGGGGGGTGTGTGTATCTGGCTCTAGCAGGTGGGGGGGTGGGGTTGTATCTGGCTCTAGCAGGTGGGGGTGCATCTGGCTCTAGCAGGTGGGGGGGTGGGTGTGTATCTGGCTCTAGGTGGGGGGTGTATCTGGCTCTAGCAGGTGGTGGGGTGGGGGTGTATCTGGCTCTAGCAGGTGGGGGAGTGTGTGTATCTGGCTCTAGCAGGTGGGGGGGTGGGGGTGTATCTGGCTCTAGCAGGTGGGGGGGTGTATCTGGCTCTAGCTGGTGGGGGGGGTGGGGGTGTATCTGGCTCTAGCAGGTGGGGGGGTGTATCTGGCTCTAGCAGGTGGGGGGGTGGGGGTGTATCTGGCTCTAGCGGGGGGGTGGGGTGTGTATCTGGCTCTAGCAGGTGGGGTGTGTATCTGGCTCTAGCAGGTGTGGGGGTGGGGGTGTATCTGGCTCTAGCGGGGGGGTGGGGTGTGTATCTGGCTCTAGCAGGTGGGGGGGTGGGGGTGTATCTGGCTCTAGCAGGTGGGGGAGTGTGTGTATCTGGCTCTAGCAGGTGGGGGGGTGGGGGTGTATCTGGCTCTAGCAGGTGGGGGGGTGTATCTGGCTCTAGCTGGTGGGGGGGTGGGGGTGTATCTGGCTCTAGCAGGTGGGGGGGTGTATCTGGCTCTAGCAGGTGGGGGGGTGGGGGTGTATCTGGCTCTAGCGGGGGGGTGGGGTGTGTATCTGGCTCTAGCAGGTGGGGTGTGTATCTGGCTCTAGCAGGTGTGGGGGTGGGGGTGTATCTGGCTCTAGCGGGGGGGTGGGGTGTGTATCTGGCTCTAGCAGGTGGGGGGGTGGGGGTGTATCTGGCTCTAGCAGGTGGGGGGGTGGGGGGGTGTATCTGGCTCTAGCAGGTGGGGGGGTTTGTATCTGGCTCTAGCAGGTGGGGGTGTGGCTCTAGCAGGTGGGGGGGGTGTATCTGGCTCTAGCAGGTGGGGGGGTGGGGGTGTATCTGGCTCTAGCGGGGGGGTGGGGTGTGTATCTGGCTCTAGCAGGTGGGGGGGGGTGTATCTGGCTCTAGCAGGTGGGGGGGTGGGGTGTGTATCTGGCTCTAGCGTGGGGGTGGGGTGTGTATCTGGCTCTAGCAGGTGGGGGGGTGGGGGTGTATCTGGCTCTAGCGGGGGGGTGGGGTGTGTATCTGGCTCTAGCGTGGGGGTGGGGGTGTATCTGGCTCTAGCAGGTGGGGGGGTGTGTGTATCTGGCTCTAGCAGGTGGGGGGGTGTGTGCATCTGGCTCTAGCAGGTGGGGGGGTGGGATCGTATCTGGCTCTAGCAGGTGGGGGGGTGGGGGTGTATCTGGCTCTAGCAGGTGGGGGGGGTGGGGGTGTATCTGGCTCTAGCAGGTGGGGGTGTATCTGGCTCTAGCGGGGGGGTGGGGTGTGTATCTGGCTCTAGCAGGTGGGGTGTGTATCTGGCTCTAGCAGGTGGGGGGGGTGTATCTGGCTCTAGCAGGTGGGGGGTGTATCTGGCTCTAGCGGGTGGGGGTGTATCTGGCTCTAGCAGGTGGGGGGGTGGGGGTGTATCTGGCTCTAGCGGGGGGGTGGGGTGTGTATCTGGCTCTAGCAGGTGGGGTGTGTATCTGGCTCTAGCAGGTGGGGGGGTGGGGGTGTATCTGGCTCTAGCAGGTGGGGGGGGTGTATCTGGCTCTAGCAGGTGGGGGGGTGGGGGTGTATCTGGCTCTAGCAGGTGGGGGGGTGTGTATCTGGCTCTAGCAGGTGGGGGGGTGTGTATCTGGCTCTAGCAGGTGGGGTGTGTGTATCTGGCTCTAGCAGGTGGGGGGGTGTGTATCTGGCTCTAGCAGGTGGGGTGTGTGTATCTGGCTCTAGCAGGTGGGGGGGTGGGGGTGTATCTGGCTCTAGCGGGGGGGTGGGGTGTGTATCTGGCTCTAGCAGGTGGGGTGTGTGTATCTGGCTCTAGCAGGTGGGGGGGTGGGGGTGTATCTGGCTCTAGCAGGTGGGGGGGTGGGGTGTGTATCTGGCTCTAGCAGGTGGGGTGTGTGTATCTTGCTCTAGCAGGTGGGGGGTGTGTGCGTATCTGGCTCTAGCGGGTGGGGGTCTATCTGGCTCTAGCGGGTGGGGGTCTATCTGGCTCTAGCGGGTGGGGGTGTATCTGGCTCTAGGGGGTGGGGGGGTGTGTGTATCTGTCTCTAGCAGGTGGGGGTGTATCTGGCTCTAGCAGGTGGGGTGTGTATCTGGCTCTAGCAGGTGGGGGGGTGTGTGTATCTGGCTCTAGCAGGTGGGGGGGTGTGTGCATCTGGCTCTAGCAGGTGGGGGGGTGGGATCGTATCTGGCTCTAGCAGGTGGGGGGGTGGGGGTGTATCTGGCTCTAGCAGGTGGGGGGGGTGGGGGTGTATCTGGCTCTAGTAGGTGGGGGTGTATCTGGCTCTAGCGGGGGGGTGGGGGGTGTATCTGGCTCTAGCAGGTGGGGTGTGTATCTGGCTCTAGCAGGTGGGGGGGTGTGTGTATCTGGCTCTAGCAGGTGGGGGGTGTATCTGGCTCTAGCGGGTGGGGGTGTATCTGGCTCTAGCAGGTGGGGGGGTGGGGGTGTATCTGGCTCTAGCGGGGGGGTGGGGTGTGTATCTGGCTCTAGCAGGTGGGGTGTGTATCTGGCTCTAGCAGGTGGGGGGGTGGGGGTGTATCTGGTTCTAGCAGGTGGGGGGGGGTGTATCTGGCTCTAGCAGGTGGGGGGGTGGGGGTGTATCTGGCTCTAGCAGGTGGGGGGGTGTGTATCTGGCTCTAGCAGGTGGGGGGGTGTGTATCTGGCTCTAGCAGGTGGGGTGTGTGTATCTGGCTCTAGCAGGTGGGGGGGTGGGGGTGTATCTGGCTCTAGCAGGTGGGGGGGTGTGTATCTGGTTCTAGCAGGTGGGGTGTGTGTATCTGGCTCTAGCAGGTGGGGGGGTGGGGGTGTATCTGGCTCTAGCGGGGGGGTGGGGTGTGTATCTGGCTCTAGCAGGTGGGGTGTGTGTATCTGGCTCTAGCAGGTGGGGGGGTGGGGGTGTATCTGGCTCTAGCAGGTGGGGGGGTGGGGTGTGTATCTGGCTCTAGCAGGTGGGGTGTGTGTATCTTGCTCTAGCAGGTGGGGGGTGTGTGCGTATCTGGCTCTAGCGGGTGGGGGTCTATCTGGCTCTAGCGGGTGGGGGTCTATCTGGCTCTAGCGGGTGGGGGTGTATCTGGCTCTAGGGGGTGGGGGGGTGTGTGTATCTGTCTCTAGCAGGTGGGGGTGTATCTGGCTCTAGCAGGTGGGGGGGTGTGTATCTGGCTCTAGCAGGTGGGGGGGTGTGTATCTGGCTCTAGCAGGTGGAGGGGGGTGTATCTGGCTCTAGCAGGTGGGGGGGTGGAGGGTGTATCTGGCTCTAGCAGGTGGGGGTGTATCTGGCTCTAGCAGGTGGGGCTGTGTGTATATCTGGCTCTAGCAGGTGGGGGGTGTATCTGGCTCTAGCAAGTGGGGGGGTGTGTATATCTGGCTCTAGCAGGTGGGGGTGTATCTGGCTCTAGCAGGTGGGGGTGGGGTTGTATCTGGCTCTAGCAGGTGGGGGGGTGGGGTTGTATCTGGCTCTAGCAGGTGGGGGGGTGGGGGTGTATCTGGCTCTAGCAGGTGTGGGGGGGTGGGGGTGTATCTGGCTCTAGCAGGTGTGGGGGGGTGGGGTTATATCTGGCTCTAGCAGGTGGGGGGTGTGTATCTGGCTCTAGCAGGTGGGGGTGTATCTGGCTCTGGCAGGTGGGGGTGGGGGTGTATCTGGCTCTAGCAGGTGGGGGGGTGTGTATCTGGCTCTAGCAGGTGGGGGGTGTGTATCTGGCTCTAGCAGGTGGGGTGGGGTTGTATCTGGCTCTAGCAGGTGGGGGGGTGGTGGTGTATCTGGCTCTAGCAGGTGGGGGGGTGTGTATCTGGCTCTAGCAGGTGGGGTGGGGGTGTATCTGGCTCTAGCAGGTGGGCGTGTGGGGTTGTATCTGGCTCTAGCAGGTGGGGGGGTGAGGTTGTATCTGGCTCTAGCAGGTGGGGGGGGTGGGGGTGTATCTGGCTCTAGCAAGTGGGGGGTGTGTATATCTGGCTCTAGCAAGTGGGGGGTGTGTATATCTGGCTCTAGCAGGTGGGGGGTGTGTGTCTGGCTCTAGCAGGTGGGGGGTGTGTGTCTGGCTCTAGCACGTGGGGGGGTGTGTGTATCTGGCTCTAGCAGGTGGGGGGGTGTGTGTATCTGGCTCTAGCAGGTGGGGGGGTGGGGTTGTATCTGGCTCTAGCAGGTGGGGGGTTGTATCTGGCTCTAGCAGGTGGGGGGGTGGGGTGTATCTGGCTCTAGGGGGTGGGGGTGTATCTGGCTCTAGCGGGTGGGGGTGTATCTGGCTCGAGCAGGTGGGGGGGTGTATCTGGCTCTAGCAGGTGGGGGTGGGGTGTATCTGGCTCGAGCAGGTGGGGGTGGGGGTGTATCTGGCTCTAGCAGGGTGTTCCACCAGCCACTGGGTGGTGAGTAGGACAGAAGCAACCAGGTCTGACATCCCACCTATGCTTTACTCCAATTGTCTTGGAACCATACGGATATTATCCATTTCCACCCTGGGAAAAATGTCTCAGGCTGTCCACTCAGTGTCTGCCTCTGTTCATTGTGTACACTCGATGCTATTGGCCAACATCAATGGCACTAAGTAAAATATCCCCACCTGGCAGGAGCTGGATGTTGTGTGTCTGTCTGCTTCGGGAACCTTGACCGGCAGAAACTTTTGGAGATTTGATTTAAAGGGAAAGACTAACCAGAGGATGGAGGAGGATACTGGTGGAGAGGAATGTAGTTGGTGTGAGAGAACTCAGTGACTCTGAAAAGTCCTTGGCACATTAGACCTGAGAGAATCCCAAGCCTTCCTATATCAGCTGCTGGGGGGGGTGGGGGGAAGGGGGGTAGATGGGGACAGTGTAGCTCTCCCTGGGAGTCTAAAGGATAGTTAATGTATGAAGCCAGGGCTGTGAATGAGGTCCTCAATGAGCATCTCAATGGTGCATCTCCTCTGACCTAACGTAGGTTGGGGGGCTAATTCGTCGAGCACCCACAACAGGCAGGATTTCCCAGTGGCCACCCATTTTGACTTTCCGTTTCAATTCTAACATGTCAGTCCATGGCCTCCCCTACTGCCATGAAGAAACCACTGTCATAGAGGAGCAACATCTCATTTTACAGCTGGGTAGCCTCCATCCTGACAGCATCAACACTGATTTCTCAAACTTCCAGTCATTTCAGTCCCCTCACCCTCCTTTTTCAATTCCCCTCCATTCTGGCTCCCCTCCTACCCCTTCATTGCTTCCATCTAGTTCTCCTCCCCCTTTCTTCCATGATCTGCTCTCTACCAGATTCTTTCTTCAGCCCTTACCTCTTGCGTCTATCACCTGCCTGCTTCTTGCTTCATCCCACCTTTCCCCTCACCTGGTCTCACCTATCACCTGCCACCACCCTCTAATTCTGGCTGCTGCTTCTTTCCCTTCCAGTCCCGATGAAGGGTCTTGGCCTGAAACGTCGACTATTTAAACCCCTCTGTAGATGCTGCCTGTAGATGGGGGGGGGGCAAACAGGGATTTCACCATAATGCTGGCTCCTCCAGCATTTTGTGTGTGCTGCTTTGGATTTCCAGCACCTGCCGAATCTCTTGAGTCTGCAGTAAACATTTTGTCTTGCGTTCGTCGTGGAAGGGTGGGGAGGACGGGGTTCAGGGAGGGGATGGAGGTCAAGTGGAGCAGGTGGTATTAAGACGGAGATGTTGGATGTCACGGGACATCCAGGGAAGGATTAGATCTGTCTGATGTTACTTTGGTGACGTCACGGTGGAGATAATTGGAACGCTGAGGAGGAATTTATTTAGCCAGAAGGTGGTGAATCTGTGGAATTCATTCCCTGTGGAGGTCAAGTCGTTTGGTATATTTAAAGTGGTGGTTGACAAGTTTTTGAAGTCACGGTGTCAGGTTGCAGGGAGGAGTCAGGAGAATGGGGAGAGAGGTAGGTGGGTAATGGGGAGAAGGGGGAAGGACAATGGAGCCAGGGTGAGGGGAGGGTAAAGGTGGAGGGTGATTGGGGTGTGGGGGGGGCGCAAACAGGGATTTCACCATAATGCTGGAGATGTCGGAACAGAAATAGGCCATTTGGCCCATCGAGTCTGCTCTGCCATTTCATCATGGCTGATCAATTTTCCCTCTTGGCCCCAATCTCCTGTCCTCTCCCCATATCCCTTCATTTCCTGACTCATCAAGAACTGATCAACCTCTGCCTTAAATGTACCCAGACTTGGCCATCACGGCTGCCTGTGGGGGTGGGAGGGTGGGGGGTGGGAGGTTATGGGAAGGAAAGAGTGGCTTTAAGGTGAGAGAGAAGAGTTTCAGAGATTTCAGGGGACATTGTATTTTTATAGATTAGTGGGTGTCACGGATGGTGCTAGAAGCAGATGTGATAGCAGTTAGATGCCAATAGCTGGGGGAGGGTGGTGGGTGTGGGTCATATGGAGGGAGGGGATGTGGGCATGGGTCATGTGCCAGGGAGGGGGGCTGGGTGCGGACGTGGGCCGTGATGATAAGTGGGCATCATGGTCGGCACTGACATTGTGGGCCGAAGGGCCTGTTCCTCCTGACAGAATTGGCTGTGTCACATACACCATGCTGTCCTGCTGATGTGAATAAATAATTAAACGCTGAGAGAACAGTGAGCTGGTTCTTGCTGAGAAGAGGCAGCGAGTGAAATGTTAAACACACTGTGCAGAAGTCTGACTTGCTTTGTCCTTCAGCCGATCTCGGACACTCCCCGAGCAAGTGACCCGCTCCACAACTGCTGCCTGGTGACACTGTTGGTCTTCACTGTCGTCGTACTGTGGCAGGGAGCTCTCTCCTCCCTCCTGTGTTATAGAGGCACAGAAACAGCCCCTACAGTAATGACAGGTACACACTGGCCTTTATCAGTCAGGACACTGAGTCCAGGAGCTGGGACATTGTGCTGCAGTTGTGCAGGACATTACTGACACAGCATTTGGAGAATTGTGTTCAATCTGCAATGGGGAAGGGGGAAGAAGGTATGAAACTGGAAAGAGTGTAGAGGAGTTTGACAAGGATGTTGCCAGACCTTGGCCAACCAGGTTATAGAAAGGTTGGATGGGCTTGGGAGTGTAGGAGACAGAGGGTGACCTTGTACAGGTGTATAAAACTATAAGGGACACAGATATGGCGGTTACACACAGTCTTTTCCCCAGGGTTGGGGAAACAAGAACCGAAGGGCAGAGGTTTAAGTTGAGAGTGGAGATTTAATAAGAACCTCCCAGGCAAGATTTTCACCTGGAAATGGTTGAGACAGGTACATCTTTTTCAACACTTTTTGTCTTTTTAATATTCCTTATTGTAACTTGCATATTTTATGTACAGTACTGTTGCTGCAAAGGAACAAATTTCATGACGTGTCGTTGATAACAAACCTGATTCTGACTACATTCATACTGAAAAGGTGCAAGGGACAAGTACAAGGATAGGGGGGGATCTGGGACTAGCTTAGTTAGGCAATTTAATTGGCATAGATCACTTGGGCCTCAGGGTCTGTTTCCATGGTGTGTGAATCTGAGTGGGTTTGCACTGTGAGATTGCTGCTCTGCTACAAGTGCTGACTGATCTGCTGAGTAGTTTCAATATTTTATTTTTGAGGTATCTGCCTTCTACAATGTTTTACTTTTATTTGGAAATGAAAGGTTGAAATGGCATTAGTGCCAGAGAGGTGGGTGTGGGTCAAAGCGGAGGGTTGGGTGTGGGTGAAGAGGCAGAGAGGCAAGAGTCTGTTTAATGGCCTTGTAGGTAGGCAGAGTGAGGCCAGCAGGAGTTGCTGTACTAGTCTGCTGGCCACACGGCTCTGGCATCCTGAGTTGGCATCACGGCCTCCGCCCACATGGCAGCAGCTGATTCCAGGAGCCAGACACAGTGTGCTGGCATCTCTGCTGAATAATTTGCATTTCAACACGTCCTGAGGTGTGGGAGTTTGGCTGATGGAGCAGTTTTCATAATGGGGGCTTGTCTCAATGCCTGAGACGCCGGTGATTGTGTGGCTCCAGGCAAATACCGACAAAGCTTCTCAGTAATCTTGGTGATGGTGGCAATGAACCAATCAGTCTGTCAATGATTTTCCCCCACCCCCGGCCCCTCCCTGCTACTGATTCGGGCTTTAGTTCCAACAGGTCATCTGGGGGTTCCTGACTCCAGCTGAGAGGGGGAAGAGGATAAATATCCTGTGTTTACCTGCTCACTGTATGTACAGTTGCAAGAATAAGTTTGAACAGCTTGCAATTATTTGGTTTTCTGCATTAATTCCTCATAAAATGTGGTCTGATCTTCATCTAAGTCCCAATAATAGACAAACACAATGTGCCTAAACTAATATCACACAAACAATTGTACTTTTCATGTCTTTATTTAATGCATTGTTTAATCATTCTCAGTCTAGGCTGAAAACCCTCGTATTTAATAACTGGTAGAGCCTCCTTTAGCAGCAATAACCTCCACCAAACGCTTCCTGTAGCTGCTAATCAGACTTGTACAATTGCGAGGGGGAATTTTTGGAATTTTCCTCCATACAAAACTGTTTCAGTTCATCAATATTTCTGGGATGCCTTGCATAAGCAGCCTCCTTCAGGTCAGGCCACAGCATCTCAGTTGGGTTAAGGTCTGGACTTTGACTTGGCCATTCCAAAACACAAATTTTCTTCTCTTTAAACCATTCTGTAGATTTACTCTTGTGTTTTGGATCTTTGTCTTACTGCATCATCCAACTTCTATTAAGTTTCAGATGATGGGCTGATACCCTGGCATTCTCCTGTTTAAAAAGTCTGGATACAATTTTGAATTCATTGTTCCCTTAACAATTGCAAGCTGTCCAGACCCTGATGCAGCAAATCAGCTCCAAACTATGATGCTCCTTCCACCATGCTTCACAGTTGGGATGAGGTTTTGGTGTTGGTGTGCAGTGCCTTTTTTCCTCCAAATGGGCGATGTACATTTCTGCCAAAAAGTTCAACTTTTGTCCCATCTGTCCACAGAACATTGTCCCAAAAGCAGTGTGGAACATCCAGGTGGTCTTTTGCAAACTCTAGACGTGCAGCGATGTCTTTTTTTTTGAAGAGCAGCGGTTTCCTCCGTGGTGCCCCTCCATTCTTAAGCGTTTTTCTTACAGTGAACACATGAACAGAGCCTTTAGCAAGTTCTAGATATTTCTGCAGGTCTTTTGCTGTCACCCTTGGGTTCTTTTCACCTCCTTCAGCATTGCAGGTTGTGCTCTTGGTGTGATCTTTGCAGGATGCCCACTCCTAAGGAGAGCAGCAACAGCAATGACTTTCCTCCATTTGCAGAGAATTTCTTTTACTGTGGACTGATGAACACTTGGGTCTTTAGAAATGTTTTTGTTTCCTGTTCCAGCTTCATGCATCCCTACAGTTCTTCTGAGGTCCTCTAAATGTTGTTTTGGTTGAGACACGGTGCCCATAAACAGATCTTTCTTGAAGAGCGGGCTGTCAGTAACCTGACTTTGCATGCCTTTTTAAATGTAGGGCAGGGCACCTCTACAACATATGCCTGCAATCTCATCTCATTGACTGTATCATCTGACACCAAATAGCTTTTGTAAAAGGCATTACCCCAGGGGTTCACATACTTTTTGAACCTAGACATTGTTTAAATGGTGCATTCAGTATGTATGAGAAGAAATACAATTCTCTGTGTTAGTTTAGGCAAATTGTTTGTCTATTGTGACTTGGATAAAGATCAAACCACATTTTATGAGTAATGAAGAAAACTAAGTAATTGTAAAGGGTTCACAAACTTTTTTCTTGCAACTGTATGTCTGTCACAGGAGGGGGGAAGAGGGTATAGACTCACAGAATCAGAGGCTTTACAGCCCAGAAACAGGACCTTTAGTCCAAGTGGTCCATGCCAACCCAGATGTTCACCTGATCTAGTCCCATATGCCTGCATTTGGTTCATGTCCCTCTAAGTCTTTCCTACCCAAGTACCGGTCCGAGCACTTTGTATGTCAATATCCCTGCTCCAGCCACGTCCTCTGGTGGCTCTTTTCATATACGACTACCTCCGGGTTGAAAATTTTACCTGTCAGGATCCTATTAAATCTCTCCCCTTGATTCCCCAACTCTGGGGAAAAGACTTTGTGCATTCACTCTGTCTCTGCCCCTCTATAAGATCACCCCTCATGCTAATTTTAAATGGAACCTGGGTGCCCTTGGTCACAGGTCAGTGGCGCAGCTGCACTTGAAGCAGTGTGTATGGTGTTACTGTGTGCAGTTCTGTCACTGCGTTACAGGAAGGATGTGACTGAATTAGACTAGCCACAAGAGTAGAGCAAAGACCAGGGCTTCTGCAATGAGTAACTCCCCTCCCAACTCCCCAAAGAACCTCCACCATCTACAAGGCTCAACTCAGGATTGTGATGAAACACTTTCCACTGGCCTAGATCAGTGCAGCTTTAACAACAGTTCAGAATTCAACGCCATACAGGGCACAGCAGTCCATGTGACAGGTACCCCATCCACAAGCATTTCACTCACTCCAGTGTGTACCACTGTCAGAATGCACTGCAGTAACTCACCGAGACTCCTTCCAAACACACCACCCCCACCAGCTGAACCATCCACAGGACAAACTGAGGCACTCACTGTGATTCCCCAGACGGCATCTTCCAAACACACCACTTTTACCAGTTGTACCATCTACAGGATACTGCAGTAACTCACTGCGATTCCTCAAACACTCTTTAAGAAAGGAGGAAGGCAGCAGAAAGAAATTATAGACCAGTTAGCCTGACCTCAGTGGTGGGGAAGATGTTTGTCAATAGTACCAAGTCAGCATGGTTTCCTTCAGGGAAAATGCTGGCTGATGAACCTGTTGGAATTCTTTGAGGAGATTACAAATAAGATAGATGAAGAGAATGCAGTGGATGTTGTATATTTGGACTTTTAGGAGGCCTTTGAGAAGATGCCACACATGAAGCTGCTTACCAAGTTAAGAGCCCATGATATTACAGGTAAGTTACTAACATAGTTAGAGCACTGGCTGATTGGTAGGAGGCAGTGAGTGAGAATAAAAGGATTCTTTTCTGGTTGGCTGCCAGTGACTGGTGGTGTTCATCAGGGGTTGGTGTTGGGACCACTTCTTTTTATGCCATGTATCAACGATTTAGGTGATGAAATAGATGGCTTTGTTGCCAAGTTTACAGATGATACCAAGATTGGTGGAGGCGCAGATGGTGTTGAGGAAACAGGTAGGATGCAGCAGGAATTAGACAGATTCAGAGAAAGGGCAAGAAAGTGGCAAATGAAATAGTGTTGGAAAATGGTCATGCACTTTGGTAGAAGAAATAAATGTGTGGATTTTCTACAGGGAGAAAATCCAAAAATTTGCGATGCAAAGGGATTTGGGAATCCTTGTGCAGAACACCCTAAAAGTTACCTTGCAGGTTGAGTGGGTGGTGAGGAAGGCAAATGCCATGTTAGTGTTCATTTCAAGAGGTCTAGAATACAAAAGCAAGGATGTGATGCTGAGGCTTTATAAGGCACTGGTGAGGTCTCCCCTTGAGTATTGTGAATGGTTTTGGGCTCCTCATCTTAGAAAAGATGTGCTGGCATTGGAGAGGGTCCAGAGGAGGTTCACAAGGATGATTCCAAGAATGAAAGGGTTATCGCACAAGGAACATTGGATGGCTCTGGGTCTGTACTCTTTGGAATTTAGAAGGATGGAGGTGGGGGGAATCTCATTGAAACCTTTAGAATGTTGAAAGGCCGAGACAGAGTAGATGTGGAAAGGATGTTTCTCATGGTGGGAGAGTCTAGGATGAGAGGGCATACTGTAAAAAGATTAGATGGGATACAGGATGTCAAATGTGTTCAGGGAAGTCTCCTTCATCAGTACATAGGAGTCCCAACGAGGGAGTGTACAATACTAGATCCCCTATTAGGCAGGGCAGGTGACAGAAGTTTGTGTAAGGGAACACTTTGAAACTTGTGGCATTGTGGTCACTGGATGCAAAGTGAATATGCAAAAGGCTGATATTCTAACTTGGAGAAAGGCCTATTTTGATGGTATCAGAAAGATCTGGCAATTGTCGATTGGGACAGGCTATTTTCTGGCAAAGGTGCAAGTGGGAGGCCTTCAAAATCAAAATTGAGAGCACAAAGCTTGCATGTACCTGTCAGAATAGAAGGTAAAGATAACAGGAGTAGCAAAGAGATAGAGGCCCTGGTTAAGAGAAAAAAGGTGTGTGGCAGGTATTGACAGATAGGAACAAATGGGGTGCTTGTTGCGTACAAGAAATGCAAGAACACTTGAAGTCAGGAAGGCTAAAAGAAGGCATGAAGTTGCTCTAGCAGACAAGGTGAAGGAGCATACTAAGGGATTCTACAGATATGTAAATAGCAAAAGATTGCAAAGCACAAAATTGGTCCTCTGGATGACCACAATAGTAATCCATGTGTGGAGCCAAAACAGATGGGGAGATCTTAAAGTGCATTCTTTGCATCTGTGTCCATCTCCCGAGTAAATACAGTCTGTAGAAGTGAGGCAAAGTGGTATCAGCTTCATGGAACCTACAGATTAGAGGAGAAGGTTATTTGCTATCCTGAGGCAAATCAGGGTGGATAAAACCCCAGGGCCTGACAAAGTATTCCCTTTGACCCTACGGAAGGGCAGAAATTGCTGGGGCCCTAGCAGAGATATTTAAATCATCTTTAGTGACGGGGATGTACCAGAGGACTGAAGGATAGGCAAGTTATTCCACTGTTGAGAAAGGCACTAAGCAGAAACCAGGAGATTATAGGCCAGTGAGTCTGACATCAGTTGTGGGGAAACTTATTGGAAGGTATTCTAGGGGGTCGGGTATACAAGTATTTGGATAATTAAGGGTGGTCAACATGGCTTTGTGCACGGTAGATCATGTCTAACCAGTCTTGGAATTTTTTCAAGGAAGTTGCCAGGAAACTTCCAAGTTGCCAAGTTTGCAGATGATACAGATTGGTGGAGGGGCAGGTAGTGTTGAAGGGGTGGGTAGGATGCAGAAGGACTTAGACAGATTAGGAGAATGGGCAAGAAGGTGGCAAATGAAATACAATGTTGGAAAGTGCATGGTCCTTGTGCAGAGCCCCCTAAAGGTTAACTTGCAGGTAGAGTTGGTGGTGAGGAAGGCAAATGCAATGTTAGCATTCATTTCAAGAGGTCTAGAATACAAGAGCAGGGATGTGATGCTGAGGTTTTATAAGGCACTGGTGAGGCTTCACCTTGAGTGTTGTGAACAGTTCTGGGCCCTTCATCTAAGATGTGCTGACATTGGAGAGGGTTCAGAGGAGATTCACAAGGATGATTCCGGGAATGAAAGAGTTATCATACGAGGAACATTTGATAGCTCTGGGTCTGTACTCACTGGAATTTAGAAGGATGAGAATGGCCTAATTCTACTCATATGTCTTATGGTCTTGTGGAAAGTGGATGAAGGCAAGGCAGTGGGTGTAGTCTACATGACTTTAGTGAGGCATTTGATGAGGTCCACATGGGAGGCTGGTCAAGAAGGGTTAATTGCTCAGCATCCAGGATGAGGTAGGAAAGCGGATTAGACATTGTCTTTGCAGGAGAGGCCATAGTGATAGTAGAGGGTTGCCCCTGTGGAGGCTTGTAACTAGTGGAGTGCCACAGGGATCAGTGCTGTGTCTGTTGTTTGTCATCTATATCAATGATCTGCATGATAATGTGGTTAACTAGATCAGCAAATTTGTGGATGACACCAAGATTTGGGGTGTAGTGGACAGTGAGGAAGGCTATCATGGCTTGCAGAGGGATTTGCATCAGTGTGGGCTGAAAAATGGCAGATGGAATTTAATGCAGAAAAGAGAGGTATTGCACTTTGTGTAAGACCTACCCTGGTTAGTCCTGCCAGTGAACGGTAGGGCGCTGAGGAGTGTGGTAGAACAAAGGGATCTGGGAATATAGGTTCATAATTCATTGAAAGTGGCAGCACAGGTTGATAGGGTCATAAAGTATTTGGTACGTAAATCATAAATCTAAGTATTGAGTATGGAGATGGGATGTTGTATAATATTTTAGTGGGGCCTAATTTGGAGTAACGTGTGCAGTTTTGGTTGTCTACCTACAGGAAAGATGTAAACAAGGTTGAAAGAGTACAGAGAAAATTTACCAAGTTGTTGCTGGGTCTGGACGACCTGAGTTGTAAGGAAAGATTGAATGGGTTAGGACTGTATTCTTTAGAATGTAGAAGATTGAGGGGAGATTTGACAGAGGCATACAAATTATGAGGGGTAAAGATAACGTAAATACACAAAGGCTTTTCGTAGCAAGCTTGGGTGGGACTACAACCAGAGGTTATGGCTTAAGGGTGAAAGGTGAGAAATTTAAGGGAACAGGGGAAACCTATCATTCAGAGTCGTGAGAGTGTGAAATGAGCTGCCAGTACAAGTGGTGCACGCGAGCTTGATTTCAATATTTGAGAAGTTTGGATAGGTACATGGATGGTAGGGATGTGGAGGGCTATGGTTCTGGTGCAGGTCGATGGGAGTAGGAAATTTAAATGGTTTTGGCATGGATCAAAGGATCTGCTTCTGTTCTGTACTTCTGACTGTATGACCTTCTGAAGAGAATGAGGGATGTGTAATTCAATGCTGGCTTAGCCTATAGAGCCCACATCCAGTGGACGATTTTTTTTTAACTGCCAGAAAGGCTGCAGGAACAATTTACGATGACACTGAGACTGGAGAGTTGAGTTGTACAGAGAGGCTGGACAGGGTAGTTCTGTTTTCCAGGGGTGAAGAAGGCTTGGGGGGTGATCTTCAACGTTGTAATATGTTGACCTACCCTTTTAACCTTCTAGCTCATCTCTTCACAAAACTCAGTCAGATTCAAGAAACATGATTTCCCACACAAAGCCTTGCTGACTACCCTGATCAATCTGCTCCTTTCCAAACGCAGATGGATGCCGTCCCTCTGAATCCTCTCCAGTAACTTTCCCACCAGTGACATTCAGTTTCCCTTCCTTTTGTCCTTGTAGTTCATTTGAGACCTCCTTCAAGTCCTGTGGCTCCACATGTAAGCTATCACATCAATCCTCAAGGGGATATTCTGTCCCTAGTTATAAACACAAAATAATCTTCAGATGCTGGGGTCAAAGCAACGCTCACGACACGCTGGAGGAACTCAGCAGGTCAGGCAGCATCCATGGAAAAGATTGGTTGACGTTTCGGGCCGGAAGTGTCCTGACGAAGGGTTCCGGCCCAAAACATCGACCGATCTTTTCCACGGATGCTGCCCGACCTGCTGAGTTCCTCCAGCATGTTGTGAGTGTTGCTCTGTCCCTAGTTAACCATTTGCTGAGGACGGGGTGCAGTGGAGAGGGAGATGGTGAGGTCCTGATCAGTGTGTGGTGGAGAGTGAGATGTTGGAAGTCTGTGGTTCTGGTGGGAAGATTGGGGTTGAGTGAGGTGCAGGGAACAGGCAGTATTCAATTCTTTATTTATTCCACTCACAGCTGCCTGCGTCAGTGTAATCCCCATCAAGTGAAACCCTCGTGACAGTTGTCAGTTGTGACGCACTGACCTTGATAAATCTCGGGGGAATCTAATCGTCCCAGCCTGTCTCAATGAGTCTGTGCAGAAGGTCCCTCCTGCACCGACTTGTGACTGTGGCATGGGTGTGGGTCCTGAATCGCTAGCGGACCACATTAAACATCAAGCTCGCTCCCCACCACCCCACACTCTCCCTAAATCAGAACCAGGTTTATTAACACTGGCGTATGTCGTGACATTTGTTGTTTTGTGGCAACAGTACAATGCAAAACATTGAAAAGCTATAAATTACAGTAACAAATTTTAAAAATAAATCTTGCAAGACGAAAGGAAAATAGTGAGGTGTTCAGAAATCTGACGGTGGAGGGGAAGAAGCTGTTTCTGAAATGTTGTCTGTGTTCTTCATTTTCCCAGGGTGCAGGTTCAGAGTGACGCTTCCTCTGACCTGGGGTCTCTTGAGATTGCCTGGAATTTCTGGCTATAGAGGAGGAGGCATTTGGTTGTGTGTTTTTTTTTGGAATTGTGACATTAACCCATTGTGTCGGGAGTTGGGATGGGTGTGTTTACTGGCAGTGGGGTGTGTTGCGGGTTAGGGTTGGGGTCAGTGGTCACAGTTAATGGGTTTCAGGCTTTGTCCTTTGTCCAATGTCCAGCATGTTCTCAGCCACAGACTGGGTCTCTCTGGCTTCATTTTTCCCTGGGCAGAGTTTCAGCTTGTCCTCGTCACTTGGAGTCTTGCCCACACACGGGGGGGGGGGGCGCTGTGATGAGGATCACAGTATCTATTGTAGACACAAGAATTCCTCCAGATGTTGTCAATCTGAGCAGTGCACACAAAATGTTGGCAGTGCAATAAACAGTCGATGCTTCAGGCTGAGGCCCTGCTTCAGGCTGAGGCCCTGCCTCAGGGCAAGCAGCAGCTATAACATGCCGGATATAAAAATGGAGGGCTATGTGGGAGGGAAGGGTTAAATTGATGACAGCAGGTTAAATTGGCTGCCCAACATTGTGGGCTGAAGGGCCTGTGTGGTGCTTACTGTTTATTTTTGTATTTGGATATAAACTGCCGAGTAGGCCCCTCCACACCTTCAAGCAGTAGCACCCTAGCAACGCACCCCCCCCCCACAAGAACTCCAGTTTAACCCTAACCTAACCAAAGAACAATATACAAAGACCAATCAACCCACAGTGCCTATTAAACATATTCACCCCACTTACAAGTTCTTGTGTTTTATTGTTTTACAATGTTGAATCACAGTGGATTTAATTTGGCTTTCTTTGACACTGATCAACAGAAAAAGACTTGTGACAAAGTGAAAACGGATCTCTGCAAAGTGATCTACAGTAATTACAAATATAATAACAAAATAATTGATTGCATAAGTATTCACTACCCCTTTAATGTGACACACCAATTCATCACTGGTGCAGCCAACTGGTTTTAGATGTCATAATTAGTTAAGTGGAGATCACCGTGTGCAGTCAAGGTGTTTCTATAAGACATGGGAGCAGAATTAGGCCATTCAATCATGGCTGATACTTTTATTTTCCCTCCACAGCCCCACTCCCCTGTATTCTCCCTGTAACTTTGATGTCAAATCCTATCATTCTCTGCCTTGAATACACCCAACGACCTGGCCTCCACAGCTGCCTGTGGTTATAACTTGCACAAATTCACCACCCTCTGGCTAAAGAAATTTCTCTACATCCGTTTTAAGGGGACACCCCTCTATCCTGAGGCTGTGCCCTCTTGTCCTAGACTCCCCCACCATGGGAAGCGTCTTTTCCACGTATAGTCTGATTCAGGCTTTCAACATTTGAAAGGTTTCAATTAGATTCCCCCCCCCCCTTCTAAATTCCAGTGAGTACAGACCCAGAGCTATCAAGTGTTTATCCTATGATAACGCTTTCATTCCCACAGTTGTCCTTGTGATCTTCCTTTGAACACTCTCCAATGCCAGCACATCTTTTCTTGGATGAGGAACCCAAAACTGTTCACAATATTCAAGGTGAGGCCCCACCAGTGCCTTATAAAGCCTCAGCATCACATCCCTGCTCTGTATTCTAGACCTATTGAAATGAATGCTAACATTACATTTGCCATCCTCACCACCAACTCTACCTGCAAGTTAACCTTTAGGGTGTTCTGCACAATGACTCCCAAGTCCCTTTGAATCTCAGATTTTTGGATTTTCTCCCCATTTAGAAAATAGTCCACACATTTAATTCTACTACCAGATTGCATGACCATGCATTTTCCAACATTGTATTTCAATTAGCACTTTCTTGTCCATTCTCCTAATCTGTCTAAGTCCTTCTGTAGCCTGCCTGTTTCCTCAAAACTACCTGCCCCTCCACTAATCTTCCAGAAGACCAATTTTGTGCCTTTCGAACTTGGCAACAAAATTATCTATTTCATCATCTAAATCATTGATACACAGCATAAAATGAAGTGGTCCCAACACTGACCCCTGTGGAACACCACTAGTCACTGGCAACCGACCAGAAAAGGATCCTTTTATTCCCAGTCACTGCCTCCTACCAATCAGCCAATGCTCTAACCATGCCAGTGACTTTCCTGTAATACCGTAGGCTCTTAACTTGGTAAGCAGCATCATGTGTGACACCTTGTTAAAAGCCTTCTGAAAGTCTAAATATACAACATCCACTGCATCCCCTTTATCTATCCTACGTGTAATTTCTTCAAAGAATGCCAACAGGTTCATCAGGTAAGATTTTCCCTTGTATAAACCGTGCTGACCTTGTCCTGTTCTGTCCTGTGTCACCAAGTACTCCATAACCTCATCCTTAACAGTCAGCTTCAACATCTTCCCAACCACTGAGGTCAGGCTAACTGGTCTATAATTTCCTTTCTGCTGCCTTTCTCCTGTCTTAAAGTGTGGAGTGACATTTGCGATTTTCCAGTCCTCTGACACCATGCCAGAGTCCAATGATTTTTGAAAGATCATTACTAATGCCACCACAATCTCTACATTACCTCTGTCTGAACCCTAGGGTGCAGTTCACCTTTTACAGTTTTATGGGAGAATGGCAAAGAGAAAGCCACTGCTGGGGAAGAAAACTCCCATAAAATCCAGCTGGAGTTTGCTGGAAGATATATTGGGAGGCTCTGAAGTCAGCTGGAAGAAGGTTCTATGGTCTGATGAGACCAAAATTTTGTCCATCAGAATAAATGCTATGTTTGGCATAAGCTGAACACTGCACATCATCAAAAACACACTATCCCTACCCTGAAGCATGGTGGTGGCTGCATCATGCTGTGGGGATGCTTCACTACAGCAGGCCCTGGAAGGCTTGTGAAGGTAGAGGGTAAAATGAATGCAGCAAAATACAGGGAAATCCTGGAGGACAACCTGATGTAGTCCGCAAGAGAACTGCAACTTGGGAGAAGATTTGTTTTCCAGCAAGACAATGACTCCAGGCATAAAACCAAAGCTACAATGGCTTAAAAACAACAACCTTAATATCCTGGAGTGGTGTGAGAGTCCAGACCTCAGTCCAATTGAGAATTTGTGGCTGGACTTGAAAAGGGCTGTTCACTCACAATCCCAATGTAATCTTTCAGAGCAAGCTTGAGAAGTTTTGTAAAGAAGAAAAGGGGACAAATTGCAGTGTCCAGATGTGCAAAGTTGGTAGAAATCTATCCACACAGATTCAGAACTGTAATTGCCTCCAAAGGTGCATCTACTAAATACTAACTTGAAGGTGGTGAATACTTATGCAATCAATTATTTTGTGTTTTATTTTTGTCATTAATTTAGATCACTTTGTTGAGATCTGTTTTCACTGACAGAGAAGAAACTTTTTCTGTTGATCAGTGTCAAAAAAGCCAAATTAAATCCACTGTGATTCAATGTTGTAAAACAATAAAACATGAAAACTTCCTGGGGGGTGGGGGATGAATACTTTTTATAGGCACTGTACTGGTACACCTTTGGACTGTGGGAGGAAACCGGAAAACCAGCAGGAAACCCACGTATTTCACGGGGAGGACATACAAACTCCTTACAGAGGATGCTGGGACTGAACTCTGAACTCCGATGCCACCTAACAGAGTCACACTAACTGCTACAAAACTGTGGCACCCCAAATAGAATGTGCCAGTGAGGGAATGGGGCAGTGTTACTGGGGTCAGTGGAGAGGGAATCCCCAGCAGGTGGTGGTATGACCCCCGTCTACAATCCAGGCGCTCCTTCACCGACTTGCCTTCCCATCGCAGACAGTGACTCCTCCACCCTGTAACTCCGAACCCTCCCGCTCCCAGTCTCCTGCTTGTCCTTGTTTAAATGATTCACCACTGGACCAGCTGCCTGGTCAGAGGTCTGGAAACCCTCTCTTGCTCCATCCCTCTGTCTGCCTCTGACACAGCACGCTATCCCACCCTTCTCCACTACTGGTGCACACTGCCTGATCTAAACCCTGAACCCCTCCCCACTCACCCCCACCTTCTGAGGGGCTGTGAGGAATTGGATAAATGCTGGGCTGGTCAACGTTCCCCAGATCCCAGAAACAAACCTCCTGTTAATTATGGAAACTCTGGTAACTACACTGGAACTGCTTGGTCCAGAGGGCAAGTCTCCAGTCCCTCAGCTCGGACACTGGGGTAGATGCCAGTGTTGTAACCGCACTGGTCCAGAGGACAGGTCTCTGGTCCCTCAGCTCGGACACTGTCAAGAGGATGCCAGTGCTATAACTGCACTGGTCCAGGGGGACATCTGATTATATTTCAGGTACTTCAGCTGTGATGTTATCCGGTCCAGGACCTTTGTAGATCCAGTGCCCTCAGCTGACCCCTGACATCAGGTTGGAGGAACAACACCTTATATTCCGTCTGGGTAGCCTCCAACCTGATGGCATGAACTTTGACTTCACTAACTTCCGCTAATGCCCCACCTCCCCCTCGTACCCCATCCGTTATTTATTTATATACACACATTATTTCTCTCTCTCCTCTTTTTCTCCCTCTGTCCCTCTGACTATATCCCTTGCCCATCCTCTGGGTTTCCCCCCACTTCCCCTATTCCTTCTCCCTGGGCCTCCTGTCCCATGATACTCTCATATCCCTTTTGCCAATCACCTGTCCAGCTCTTGACTCCATCCCTCACCCTCCTGTCTTCTCCTATCATTTCGGATCTCCCCCTCCCCCTCCCACTTTCAAATCTCTTACTAGTTCTTCTTTCAGTTAGTCCTGACTAAGGGTCTCGGCCTGAAACGTCGACTGCACCTCTTCCTAGAGATGCTGCCTGGCCCGCTGCGTTCACCAGCAACTGTGATGTGTGTTCCCTGACATCATATGGGCAATTGGATTGTCTGGAGACGATGGGATCTCAGGAGGGAGGGGAGGTGAATATTCTGAGTGAACGTGGGTTTGAGGGGGGGGGTATTCAGCTTTGTCTCCACTCCTCAGAGCCTGGGCCCCACCCTCACTGAAGATGGGGTATGGTTGTTCTGGGAACTCTCCCCTCCTGTTAGCTGGTTCATTTTCTCCGCTGTTGATGACGGTGTGGTTGGTCTCTCGAGCTCTACTTCATTCCGTTAGACGTGTTCTGCATTTCGGGGTTTTGTCCGGGAGAGGAGGTGATGCGTGTTAAGCAGCTGGACCGGGAGGTGCGGGAAGGTGGTTGGAAACGAGGCTCAGTGTTGCTCTAAGAAAGACTGAGTGAACGATCTGCGTAACCACGTGGCTTTGCTCAACACTGGCCTGCCTGAGCTCGGGCCGGTTCTCAACCCGCTGCCTGACATCACGACTGACTCGTCCTCGTGTCCCAGACAGAGGAAGGAGAATTTGCTGGCAGCCAAGTGTGAAGAGGATTCTCCGCTGTTTATTTCACAGAGCAGGTTGAGGAGAAGGTGGGGAGTGCTGAGGAGCATCAGGGAGGGTGAAGAGAGCTTTGAAGAGGAAAATGTAGGGTTGGCCATTCACTGCTGGCAGCCACCGTGTGCTCTGTGTGCCCCCCACCTGGTCCTCAGCTGTGGGAGTCACGGCGACTGGAGGGAGGGAGCTGTAACGTGCACTCACCTTGCACCTCCCCACCCCCCACAGACTCTCTCACACACGCTCACGTGCATCTACGCAGCATTCACCTTGCGTGGGCTGTTACACAATCACATGTGCGGAGAGCTGCGGCGTGAGCTGCGATGCCGACAGGCTGGAGCAGATCACTGCAATGGGACGTGAGCAGAAATCCTGACTTGCTCCCTGCCTGAGCTCGCTGTGGCTTCGAGCCTGTGGGAGGTGAGGGACAGCTGACACTCACAATGACCTCCGGTTCCAGCCCACACCCCCCACCGTGGGTCTGTGCAGTGGAAACGCCCAGAGGCTGCGGGGTTTTGTAAAGGAACGATGGAAGTGTAATTGTAGCACAGACAGGGACGTTAGACTCCTGCCCTCTGTATCGACACTCACAGACTCTCTCTTCATCAGTCGACCTGGCAGCACAGCAGGGCACCTTCACCACAGGCACTGCTCCCGTTCTTCAACACTGCTGGTAAATTCAGGGTACTGCCTCACTACTTTTATCTGACCTCCTCTGGCTCACACTATCTCCACATCACCATCTTGCTTTCTCCTCTTCCCTCCTTCTCTCTCTATCTCTTTCTTTTACCTTAGCATCCTGTATCCCTCCCCTCTCTCCCCTCTCTCCCCTCTCTCCCCTCTCTCCCCTCTCTCCCCTCTCTCCCCTCTCTCCCCTCTCTCCCCTCTCTCCCCTCTCTCCCCTCTCTCCTCTCTCCCCTCTCCCCTCTCTCCCCTCTCTCCCCTCTCTCCCCTCTCTCCCCTCCCCTCTCTCCCCTCTCTCCCCTCTCTCCCGCCTCTCGCCTCTCTCGCCTCTCGCCTCTCTCCCCTCTCTCCCCTCTCTCCCCTCTCTCCCCTCTCCCCCCTCTCCCCCCTCTCCCCCCTCTCCCCCCTCTCCCCTCTCCCCTCTCCCGTCTCCCGTCTCCCGTCTCTCGTCTCTCGTCTCTCCCCTCTTCTCGTCTCTCCGTCTCTCCCCTCTCCCCTCTCCCCGTCTCTCGTCTCTCCGTCTCTCCCCTCTCCCCTCTCCCGTCTCTCCCCTCTCCGTCTCTCTCCCTCTCTCTATGTCTCTCTGTCTCTCCATATGACACAGGAGCAGAATTAGGCCATTCAGCCCATCGAGTCTGCTCCACCATTCCATCATGGCTGATCCCGGGTATAGCCACCCAACCCCACACACGTGCCTTCTTGCTATATCCTTTGATGCCCTGACCGATCAGGAAATGATCAACTTTCACCTTAAATATATGCACAGACCACAGTCTGCGGCAGAGCATTCCACAGAGTTACTACTCTCTGGCTGAAAAAATTCCTCCTGACTTCTGTTCTAAAAGGTTGCCCCTCAATTTTGAGGCTGTGCCCTCAAGTCTTGGGCATCCCCACCACAGAAAACATCCTCTCCACGTCCACCCTATCCAGTCCTTTCAACATTCAGTAGGTTTCAATGAGATCCCCCCTGCAATCTTCTAAATTTCAGTGGGTACAGGCCCAGAGCTGCCAAACTCTCCTCGTACGTTAACCCCTTCATTCCCAGAATCATCCTCATGAACCTCCTCTGAACTCTCTCCAATGACAACACATCCTTTCTGAGATGTGGGGCCCAAAACTGTTGACAATACTCTCAAGTGCGGCCTGACTAGTGTCTTATAAAGCCTCAGCATTATTTCCTTGTTTTATATTCTATTTCCCTTGAAATAAATACCAACATTGCATTTGCCTTCTTTACCACAGACTCAATCTGTAAATTAAACTTCTGGGAGTTTTGGACAAGAACTCCTAAGTCCCTCTGCACCTCTGATGTTTGAATCTTCTCCCCATTTAGATAATAGTCCACTCTAAAGAAGGCAGGACAGCAGCTATACTTTATTGGGAGTTTGGGAAGATTTGGCATGTCAACAGATACACTCAAAAACTTCTATAGACGTACTGTGGAAAGCATTCTGACAGGCTGCATCACTGTCTGGTATTGGGAGGGGGGGAGGGCTACTGCAAACTGAAAGAAGCTGCAGAGGGTTGTAAATCTAGTCAGCTCCATCTTAGGTACTAGCCTACAAAGTACCCAGGACATCTTTAGGGAGCAGTGTCTCAAAAAGGCAGCGTCCATTATTAAGGGCCTCCAGCACCCAGGGCATGCCCTTTTCTCACTGTTACCATCAGGCAGGAGGTACAAAAGTCTGAAGACACACACTCAGCGATTCAGGAACAGCTTCTTCCCATCTGCCATCCGATTCATAAATGGACATTGAACTGTTTTATACTACCTCACTTTTTAATATACAGTATTTCTGTTTTTGTATGTTTTTATCTATTCGACCTATGTCATTGATTTACTTATTTATTATTTTATCTCTCTGCTAGATGATGTATTGCATTGAACTGCTGCTGCTAAGTTAACAGATTTCACATCACATGCCGGTGATAATAAACCTGATTCTGATTCTGATGTTGCTTCTACCAAAATGCATCATCATACATTTCCCTACACTTGCCACTTTTTTGCCCTTTCTTCCAATTTGTCTAAGTCCTGCTGCAATCACATTGCTTCCTCAGCACTACCTACCCCTCCACCTATCTTCCTCAGCACTACCTATCCCTCCACCTATCTTCATATCATCTGCAAACTTTGCCACAAAGCCATCAATTTCACAATTTAATTCATTGACAAACAATGTGAAAAGTAACGGTCCCAATACTGACCCCTGAGGAACACCACTAGTCACTGACAGACAACCAGAAAAGGCCCCTTTTATTCCCACTCACTGCTTCCTGCCTGTCAGCCATTCCCCTATCCATGCCAGTATCTTTCCTGTAACACCACAGGATTTTATCTTGTTAAGCAGCCTCATGTGTGGCACCTTATCAAACGCTTTCTGAAAATCCAAGTAAATGACATCCACTACCTCTTCTTTGTCCACCCTGCTTGTTACCTCCTTGAAGAACACTAACAGATTCGTCAAGAAAGATTTCCCTTTACTGAAACCATGCTGACTTTGACTTATTTTGTCATTAGTCTCTAAGTACCCTGAAACCTCATCCTTAATAATGGACTCCAACGCTTTCCCAACCACTGAGGTTAGGCTAACTGGCCTATGATTTCCTCTCTTTTGCCTTCCTCTCTTCTTGAAGAGTGGACTGGCATTTGCAATTTTCCAGTCCTCCGGGACCATGCCAGAATCAAGTGATTCTTGAAAAATCATGACCAATGCATCTGTTATCTCTTCAGCAACCTCTCTCAGGACTCTGGGATGTAGTCCATCTGGTCCAGGTGACTTATTCACCTTAAGACCTTTCAGTTTGCCGAGCACTTTTTCCTCTGTAATAGCAATGGTACTCACTGACACTCACGGACCTCTGGCACACTGCTAGTGTCTTCCACAGTGACAACTGATGTAAAGTACTTGTTAAGTTCATCTGCCATCTCTTTCTCTCCCATTGCTACCTCACCGGCATAATTTTCCAGTGGTCCAATATCAACTCTCCACCTCCCTCTTACTCTTCATATAACTTAAAAAACCTTTAGTATCCTGTTTTTTAATTATTGGCTAGTTTGCCATCATTTCATCTTTCCCTTTATAGTTCTCTGTCTGTGTCTGTGTCCCTCTGTCTCTCTCACTCTGCCTGGCCCTCCCTTTCTGCGTCTTCCCCTCATTCTCTTCCTGCTCCTCACTGCTGCCCCTCCCTCAGCACTGGGTGTGTTTCACCATCTCCTGCAGTGAGTCCCCACCCTCAGTTCAGACTCTGCCTCAAACATCACTGGGGTAACTTTTTCCTCTATCTGTTCTCAGTACTGTTAATTTGCTGTGGGTTTGGATGAATGATTGATGAGAGATCTCCTGGGATTAGGGGCCTGATCACCACTATACCCTGCTCTGAATTCCCTGCTTTATCCTCACAACCTGGATCAGGCTGCTGCCAGAGGTTCTGAACAACTATAACAGTTGGTAAATCCTCTGAGAAGATTATTTGTAGCTTTACCAAATTAAAAAATCAAATGACAGGAGAGGATTTGATACAAATTGAAAAGATCAACTCAAATATTGAGGCTCTTCTGTGGTCCGGATTGACCATGGATGTTGCATCCCAGTGGTCTACGTGATACGCAAGTCTGGGCAGTACGATATGGAGAACGAGCTGTTCCCATGCAGCAAGGTGCCCCTCTAGTTGATAAATCCAAAGGAACGGCAGAGACTGATACAGTTTGGCATCAGTGATATCACAGTAGTTGCCAGTCAACGTTGAACTCAAATGTTGGACTGCCTTGGGAAATCCAGCTCCAATTTTCTTCGGGGTTTATTCCCAAAGCCCTCCCCATGAGTGGGTAAAGCCACAAGGCAGCCACATTTTGAAATCAGTTCTCCTTCTCGTCGATGAGCTGCCAACCACAGCTCATGAGCCCCATCTACTCAAAGCGATGGGTTTTATGGTGCCAGTAACCTGCCTTTGTCAGCAGAAACTGTTCTACCAGCTCAGTAGCTAAGCCACATGACAGGGCCAGGAGCTGGACTTGGTTGTCAGAGGCTATTTGAGATGCATGGCATTGGGAGCATTTTATAGGTAGTGGGAGGTTGTCCCCATTACCACCCCCGGCTATAACAACCTCAAGTGTCCACTCAAACATTAGGCAATTAAAATCCTAACACTTTGGTAACTGTGATGTTTAGACTGTTGTATGTCAAAGATCAATCTAACCCTTTCCTTCCACATAGCCCTCTATTTTCCATCATCCGTGTACCTACCTAAGAATCTCTTACATATTCCTAATTTACCTGCTTCTACCACCACCCTTGACAGGGCATTCCATGTACCCACCACTCTCTGGTTAAAGGTTAGAGATTTATTTGTCATATGTACATTGAAACATTGAATCATCCAGTGAACTGTGTCTTTGATGTCAACAACCAACACAGTCCAAGGGTGTGATGGGGGCAGCCCACAAGTGTCACCATGCTTCTGACACGAACACATCATACCCATAACTAACCCGTACGCCTTTAACTGACAACTCTAAACTGTACGTCTTTGGACTGTGGGAGGAAACTGGAGCACCCGGAGGAAACCCGTACGATCGTGGGGAGAACGTATAAACTCCTTACAGGCAGTGGCGGGAATTGAATTCTGTTCAGTGATCGCTGGTTCTGTAATAGCATTACGCTAATTGCTACATTACCATGTCACCCTACTGCTGACAGACCCCTATACCTTTCAACAATCATCCCCAGGAAAGTTATGCCTCCTGGGATTAGCCATTTTCACCCTGCCTGTTCACTCCACCTATTGCCTTTCTACCTGCTGAGTTCCTCCAACGTGTTGTGTGTTACCTATGCCTCTTATCATCTTGTACACCTCTCTCATCTTCCTTGCTTAATAAATTTTTAAAAATATTTGTGTTCAGAGCTTGGACTTCACTGTCAGGGCTGGCATTTATCACCCATTGCTGACCACCCTGCCCCGCCTGCCCCAGGCCCGGGCCTGGAGAAGGGGGAAGGAGGTAAACCAGGCCTTCTGGTGAAGGGGCTGGCACGGTGCCGGCGGGGAGAGAATTCCAGAGTTTAGAGCCAGTGATGAAATGGAGATGGATCTCCCAGTCAGGGTGGTGTGTGACTGGGAGGGGAATCTGTGGGTGGGAATGTGTGACAGGGAGGGGAATCTGTGGGTGGGGGTGTGTGACTGGGGGGGAAATCTGTGGCTGGGAGTGTGTGACTGGGAGGGAACCTGTGGGTGGGGGGTGTGTGACTGGGAGGGGAACCTGTGGGTGGGGGTGTGTGACTGGATATGGAACATAGAAACATAGAAAATAGGTGCGGGAGTAGGCCATTCGGCCCATCGAGCCTGCACTGCCATTCAGTATGATCGGGTGTGTGACTGGGAGGGAACCTGTGGGTGGGGGTGTGTGACTGGGAGGGGAACCTGTGGGTGGTGCTGTTCCCTGTGAGTGGGGGGGTGGGTTTGGAGGGGTCTGGTGGAGGTGCTGATAGAATAGCAATTTTCAAGAGACCTTTAAACCCATACATAAACAGTCAGGAAATCAGGGTCTTTGTTCGGACAGGTCGGTTCGGTGAAATTGGCACAGTGAACACAGACACTGTGGGATGAAGTGTGAAAAACATGGGGCAGTGGGATCAGTTTAATTTGGAGCTGTCTGGAGAACGTGGGGCAGTGGGATTAGTTTTAAATTCACTCAAGTATTCAATGTCCTTTTGAGGTGAACTTTTCAATGTCACTGGAATGTGGTGTGAATGTTTTCTATTCAGCGTTGTTGCCTGGATACTCAACAAACTGTTGTAGGTGATCTCAACTTTCTGTAACAAAACACTGACATTGCTGGTGGCTGGGAACGAGCATCTCTCTCCCTGTCCCTCTTTCTGCCTCTCCCCTGTTACTGCCTCTCTCTCCTTCTCTCTCTCTCCTTCTCTCTCCCTGTCCCTCATTCTGCCTCTCTCCCTGTTACTGCCTCTCTCTTTCTCTCCCCTGTCTTTGTCTCACTCTCTGTTTCTGTATCTTTGTCTCACTCTGTCTCACTCTCCGTCTTTGTCTCTTTAGCTGTCTCTGTCACTCTCCTTTTCCCCCTCTCCCCCACCCTCTCCCCCCCCCGGTCGGGATTAATACAGGGCACAGTGGGATGATCCCCAGGCAGAGGGGGATACATGGTAGAAGACACACATGGGCTTTGTTGGGGACTCTGGGGGAGTCCATGGAATCTTGAGGCTTCTGGGGATGTGATCCTGATCCCAGTATTCCCTTTCCCCAGAAGAGCTAGCTCACTTCCCGGGACTAGGCTGGCGTTGGATCATCGCCTCTCCATGGCACTGAACGCTCAGGACACAGAGCGAGCGACAGTGTCAGAGGCACCTGCTTCTCTCTGTCTGTGCCAGGCTTAATTGGATTGCAGTTAGCATATGAATGAGTGAGGGGCTGTGGACTGCATTTCCCACGAGATGAATTCTTCCGAGCCATGGGGACGTGCATCTCCCTCACTGTCTGAATGAATGAGTGGGTGTGTATAACTGTGGCAACAGGCCTGGCGGGGTCTGTGCCTAGTCAGAAGTGTGAGCTGCCTTTTGTTGATGCCGTCTCTGCCCCCTCCCCCCAGCATCACTCCACCAGCTGCCATCCTGGGGCGGTCATCTCATCTCGGTCTGACGGGTTACCACTCTGCTCTTCCAAATCAAAGTACTTCGCCCCAGCAGGGAGGAAGGGGTTGTGGTTCCCACAGACTGTCGTCTGCTCGAGGCATCAGCATTAAACAAACTCTGACAAATGGTGCTCCCCTGCATGCCCACCCTCTCATCACACTAAGTGCAGCTCCTGCCTCAGAGCCCCAGAGACACGAGTTCGTTCCCAACCTCCGGCACCGTCTGCACACTCTCCCCGTGATTACGTGGGATTCCCCAGGGTGCTCCAGTTTCCTCCCACCTGCCATCAATGTTTATATTTAGAGATACAGCTCAGTACCAGGCACTTCCAGCCCACCGAGCCCATGCTGCCCAATTAAACCCACATGACCAATTAAACTACTAACCCGTATGCCCTCGTGACCAATTGAACTACTAACCTGTACACTGGACTCTGGGAGGAAACCAGAGCATGCGGAGGAAACCGATACGGCCACAGGGAGAATGTAGAAACTCTGTACAGACGGAATTAGCAAACCTACAAGGGAAAATACTATCTTACATCTAGTCCTGTGCAATGAGATTAACGATCTTGTAGTCAGGGATCCTCTTGGAAAGAGTGATCATACAGGTCGACCTTCACTAATCCGACAACCTGTAATCCAGTTCCTTCGATAATCCGGCACTGATTATGCTTAATGTGATCCTTCTGTAATTCGGCATTTTCACTAATCCGGCACTCCTCAGGTCCCAGTGGTGCCGGATTAGTGAAGGTCAACCTGTAGCATGACTGAATTTTGCATTCAGATGGAGGATGAACTAGTTAGATCTAAAACTAGTGTAATATGCTTGAACAAGGGAGACTACAACGGGATGAGGGAGGAGTTTGCTAATGTGGATTGGGAGCACAGGCTATTTGGTAGGACAGTTGAGGAACAGTGGAATACTTTCAAAGAGATTTTTTACAGTGCTCAACAAAAGTATATTCCAGTCAAAAGTAAGGAGAGCCAGCCTTGATAACTAAGGAAATAAAAGATAGTATCAAGTTAAAATCTCATTTGTACAAAGTCGCAAAGAGTAGTGGGAGACTGGAGGATTGGGAAAACTTTAAAAAGCAACAAAGAACAACTAAACAAGAAATAAGGAAAGGGAAGATAGAGTATGAAAGTAAATTAGCACAAAATATAATAACAGATAGCAAAAGTTTTTATAAATATGTAAAATGGAACTGGGTGGCTAAAGTCAACGTGGGTCCCTTGGAAGACAATAAAGGGAAATTGATATTGGGTGATAAGGAAATGGCCGAGGCATTGAACTATTTTGTGTCGGTCTTCATGGTGGAGGACATGTCTAATATGGCAAAGAATGATGTTATGGACGAAATGGGAGGTGAGGACCGTGATAAAATCACTGTCACTAAAGAGATAGTGATGAGCAAACTAGAAGACCTGAAGGTAGGTAAGTCCCCTGGTCCTGATGGGATGCATCCCAGGGTGCTGATGGAATTGGCAGAGGTTATAGTAGACGCGTTTGTAATCATTTATCAAAACTCTCTGGACTCTGGGCAGGTCCCGGCGGATTGGAAGACAGCAAATGTCACGCCTTTTTTAAAGAAAGGATGTAGACAAAAGACAGGCAACTATAGGCCAGTTAGTTTAACATCTGCAGTCGGGAAAGTGATTGAAGCTGTTATTAAGGAAGAAATAGTGAAACATTTAGAAAGGAGTGGTTCCATTAGACAGACACAGCATGGATTCAGAAAGGGCAGGTCCTGTTTGACAAACTTACTGGAGTTCTTTGAGGACATAATGAGTGCAGTGGATAGAGGGGAACAGGTGGATGTTGTATACTTGGATTTCCAGAAGGCGTTCGATAAGGTGCCGCACAAGAGACTTATAAATAAGATACGGATGCATGGAGTCGGAGGAAGTGTATTGGCATGGATAGTGGATTGGTTAAACGATAGAAGGCAGAGAGTTGGTATAAATGGGTGTTTCTCCAGTTGGCAGTCAGTGGTGAGTGGGGTGCCACAGGGGTCGGTGCTGGGCCCGCAGCTGTTTACCATTTACATTGATGATTTGGAAGAGGGGACTGAGTGTAGCAGAGCAAAATTTGCTGATGACAATAAACTGAGTGGAAAAGCAAAATGTACAGAGGATGTGGAGAGTCTGCAGAGGGATATAGATAGGATAAGAGAGTGGGCCAAGGTCTGGGAGATGGAATACAATGTTGGTAAATGCGAGATCATCCACTTTGGAAGGAATAATAGAAGAGCAGATTATTATTTAAATGGTGAAAGATTGCAACATGCTGTTGTGCAGAGGGACTTGGGAGTGCTTGTTCATGAATCGCAAAAAGTTGGCTTGCAGGTACAACAGGTTATTAAGAAGGCAAACGGAATGTTGGCCTTCATTGTTAGAGGGATTGAATTTAAGAGCAGGGAGGTCATGCTGCAACTATACAGGATACTGGTGAGGCCGCACCTGGAGTACTGTGTGCAGTTCTGGTCTCCATACTTGAGGAAGGATATACTGGCTTTAGAGGCAGTGCAGAGGAGGTTCGCCAGGTTGATTCCAGAGACGAAGGGGTTAACCTATGAGGAGAGATTGAGTCACCTGGGACTATACTCTCTGGAGTTCAGAAGAATGAGAGGGTATCTTCCAGAAACATACAAAATTTTGAAAGCAATAGATAAGATAGAAGTAGAAAAGTTGTTTCCATTGGTAGGTGAGACTAGAACTAGGGGACATTGCCTCAAGATTCAGGGGAGAAGATTTAGGATGGAGATGAGGAGAAACTGTTTTTCCCAGAGAGTGGTGAATCTGTGGAATTCTCTGCCCAGGGAAGCAGTTGAGGCTTCTTCAGTAAATATATTTAAGATACAGTTAGATAGGTTTTACATGGTAAGGGAATTAAGGGTTATGGGGGAAAGGCAGGTAGATGGACCCTTTACAGTTTACAGTTGCAGGAAATGTGCCCTGCAGGTACACGGCCCATGAAAAGGTAGACTGGGAGCTCTGTACCGTGTAAAGCTTCTGTCAAGATCTGATCACACTTGAGCTCTTTGGTACCACAAGACATAGGAGTCTTAGGCTGTTCGGCCCATCACGTCTGTTCCACCATTCCATCATGGATGATATGTTATCCCTCTCAACTCCATTCACCCGCCTTCTCACTGGTGCCCATCCTAACAAAGAACCTATCAATCTCCGTTTGAAATGTACCCAATGACTTGGTCTCAATAGGCAATAGACAATAGGTGCAGGAGTAGGCCATTCGGTTCTTCGAGCCAGCACCGCCATTCACTGTGATCATGGCTGATCATCCACAGTCAGTACCCCGTTCCTGCCTTCTCCCCGTATCCCTTGACTCCGCTATCTTTAAGAGCTCTATCTAACTCTTTCTTGAAAGCATCCAGAGAATTGGCTTCCACAACCTTCTGAGGCAGAGCATTCCACAAATCCACAACTCTCTGGGTGAAAAAGTTTTTCCTCAACTCCGTTCTAAATGGCCTACCCCTTATTCTTAAACTGTGGCCTCTGGTTCTGGACTCCCCCAACATCGGGAACAAGTTTCCTGCCTCTAGCGTGTCCAATCCCTTAACAATCTTATGTGTTTCAGCCAGATCCCCTCTCATCCTTCTAAATTCCACTGTATACAAGCCCAGTCGCTCCAATCTTTCAACATATGACAGTCCCACCATCCTGGGAATTAACCTCGTGAACCTCCGCTGCACTCGCTCAATAGCAAGAATGTCTTTCCTCAAATTTGGAGACCAAAACTGTACACAATACTCCAGGTGTGGTCTCACCAAGGCCCTGTACAACTGCAGAAGGACCTCTTTGCTCCTATACTCAACTCCCCTTGTTATGAAGGCCAACATGCCATTAGCTTTCTTCACCGCCTGCTGTATCTGCTTGCTTACTTTCAGTGACTGATGTACAAGGACACCTAGATCTCGTTGTACTTCCCCTTTTCCTAACTTGACACCATTCAGATAGTAATCTGCCTTCCTGTTCTTGCCATCAAAGTGGATAACCTCACATTTATCCACATTAAACTGCATCTGCCATGCATCTGCCCACTCACCCAACCTGTCCAAGTCAGCCTGCATTCTCATAACATCCTCCTCACATTTCACACTGCCACCCAGTTTTGTGTCATCTGCAAATTTGCTAATGTTACTCTTAATCCCTTCATCTAAATCATTAATGTATATTGTAAATAGCTGCAGTCCCAGCACTAAGCCTTGTGGTACCCCACTAGTCACTGCCTGCCATTCTGAAAAGGACCTGTTAATGCCTGCTCTTTGTTTCCTGTCTGGCAACCAATTTTCTATGCATGTCAATACCCTAACCCCAATATCATGTGCTCTAATTTTGCCCACTAATCTCCTATGTGGGACTTTATCAAAGGCTTTCTGAAAGTCCAGGAACACTACATCCACTGGCTCTCCCTTGTCCATTTTCATAGTTACATCCTCAAAAAATTCCAGAGGATTAGTCAAGCATGATTTCCCCTTCGTAAATGCATGCTGACTCAGACCGATCCTGTTACTGCTATCCAAATGTGCCACTATTTCATCTTTTATAATTGACTCCAGCATTCTCCCCACCACTGATGGCAGGCTAACTGGTCTATAATTCCCTGTTTTCTCTCTCCCTGCTTTCTTAAAAAGTGGGATAACATTAGCTACCCTCCAGTCCTCAGGAACTGATCCTGAATCTATAGAACATTGGAAAACAATTACCAGTGCATCCACGATTTCTAGAGCCACCTCCTTAAGTACCCTGGGGTGCAGACCATCAGGCCCTGGGGATTTATCAGCCTTCAGTCCCGTCAGTCTATCCAACACCATTTTCTGCCTAATGTGAATCTCCTTCAGTTCCTCCTCAGCTTTCAGTGGCAATGAATTCCTCAGATTCCTCCATATCGCCTTTCTGCCTCCTGCCCAATGGGACAGGAGGGCAGGGAGAATGTCCAGGGTGGGTCAAGTTTCTGAGCAAGCTGGCTGCTTTACCGAGGCAAGGCAGTGAGAACTGCGGACAGATTCCGTGCAGGGGAGCCGGCTTCCGTGGTGAACTGGGACATTTTAGAGACTTTTAGACTGGCACATGGATGATGGAAGAATGAGGAGGGCTGTGTGGAAGGGAAGGGGTAGATTGATTTACAGTGTCAGCACAACTTGTGGGCCGAAGGGCCTGTGCTGTGCTGTTCCTTCTGACCCTCGACTTACGGCGTGTCTCTGTCTCCACCCCCTGCTGCAGGAGTTTTCCTCATACCGTACCTGCTCATCGTTCTGGTGGGAGGGATTCCGGTCTTTTTCTTGGAGATTGCACTTGGACAGTTCATGAAACGAGGTGGTGTTGGCGCTTGGAATATTGCACCTCTCTTCAAAGGTGAGCAGTACGCGGGTCCGGGCACGGGCCATCCCCCGGCGTGCGGTCTGTGCGTTACGCGGGGGACCGTGACGTGCTTCAGGGTAAACCAGGGCAGCAGCTGGAATGAACGTGTGCTGCACTCTGGTTTCAGTCAGATCAAACCCTGTTACGAGGAAAGGTTGGGACTTATTCCCCGGAGCACAGGAGAATGAGGAGAGATTGGATAGAGATATACAAAGTTATGACGGCTTTTTGCACTGAGGTTGGGTGAGACTAGAACCTACGGTCACGGGTTAAGGGTGAAAGGTGAAATGTTTAAGAGGAACCTGAGGGGAACTTCTTCACTCAGAGGGTGGTGAGAGTGTGGAATGAGCTGCCAGCGGAGGGTGTGGATGTGGGTTTGATTTTTAACATTTAATATTTTTAACATTTTACATGGATGGGAGGGGTCCTGGTGCAGGTAGATGGGACAAGCAAAATAACAGCTCAGCACAGACTAGATGGGCTGAAGGGCCTGTTTTTTGCTACAGAACTCTATGACTGTGTAATGTTATGGACTGTGCTGTGTTTGGTCTGAAAGCAGGGTTTTAATTTAAGCAAAGGGATTCCTCAGGGTGTAATGGACAGGCTGGCAAACAGGGGAATAACACTTCTCCATTGAGGGGAGGGGCAGAGGGCTGCTGTTCAGGAATTAACATGTGATTTTCAAGATATATACATTCTGATCGGACACAAATACGACAAGAAAGATGTTCGGACCATGTGTTACTGGGGAAATTCTCCTGTCCAAGGAGATGAGTTGTGAAGTTACCTGCCACACTGCAAGAAATTTATAGTTCAGGAGAGGATGACTGGGAGCTGATTCGAACAGAATGAGAATGAAGAAGTCAGCAACATTAAATGGACTGCCAAGGCTTCAGGCCAAGTCGAAGTAAAACCTTATATCATCAAAGTACACTTATGATACCATACGGCTATAACTCGAGTCACAGTATACCCAAGCTGGTGAGACTTTCACTGCTCCCCCAGCTCAATAACTGCTATATGCAGAATAAGTCTGCCTCTGCGAAACACAGTGTTAGAATCATAAACACCAGATTCTGAAGGTGCTGGGAATCTGGAGCAACACCCACAAGATGCTGAAAGAGCTCAGCAGGTCAGGCAGCATTTGTGGAAATGGTTAAACGGTCAATGTTTCAGGACGAGACATTGACCTGAACTGTCTCAGGACTGGAAAGGAGGTGGGAAGACCACAGAATAAGAAGAAGAGACTGGAGAAAGAAGATAGCTGGAAGGTGCTCTTTCTCTCCCCCACCACTTTTTTTATTCTGGCATCTTCCCCCTTCTTCTTCTGTCCTGAAGAAATATTTTGGCCCAAAATGTTGACTGTTTATTCATTTGCCTGGCCTGCTGGGATCCTGAAGCATTTTGTGTGTGGTAGATTAGATTAGCTTAATTTGTCATGTGTGCATCAAAACACACTGCAGATTCTGTCATTTGCGTCAACGACCGACACTGTCCGAGGATCTGCTGGGGGCAATCCACAAGTGTTGCCGCGTTTCTGGTGCCAATATAGCGTGCCCACGACTTACTAACCCTAACCCATACGCCTTTGGAACATGGGAGGAAACCGGGGCCCCTGGAGAAAACCCAGGCAGTCATGTAGAACATGCAAACTGCTTACAGGCTGTGGTGAGGTTTGAACCCCAATCGGTGAATGTTTCAATCGTACCGGTGCCCAAGAAGAGCATGGTAACCTGTCTCAGTGACTCTCCCAGAGGCGCTTACATCCACAGCGATGAAGTGCTTTGAGAGGCTGGCGTTGAAGCAAATCACCACCCAGGCCATGCTCTTTCCTCGCTGCTGCCATCAGGTAGAAGGCACAGGAGCCTCAGGACTCGCACCACCAGGTTCGAGAACAGTTACTACCCCTCAACCATCAGGCTCTTGAACAAAAGGGGATAACTGCACTCATTTTAGGACTCTGCTATCTTGTTATCTTATGCTAGTTATATACTGCTGTTTATTTATATCTGTATTTGCACAATTTGTTTACAGTTTACAGATCCTGTTTACAGTTACTGTTCTATAAATTTGCTAAGTATGCCCCCAGAAAAAGAACCTTAGGGTTGTCTGTAGTAAAATGTATCTACTCTGATAATAAATTTTACTTTCAACTTTACAGGCTGTTTACAGTCAGTGGTGGGATTTGAACCCCAGTCGGTGAATGTACAGACTGTGCTGGGATTTGAACCCCAGTCGGTGAACGTACAGACTGTGGTGGGATTTGAACCCCAGTCGGTGAACGTACAGATTACTGACTCTGCCACTGCAGGGAACACCAGTTCATAGGGATATTGCCTTGTTGCTGCCCGATTTGCCTCAGTTATTTATGCATTGCCAGTTGCCCTGCAGTTAGTGGGAGAAGTACTGCAGGGGTCCCAGTGTGGTGTGGGTCCCTGTGCTCTGCCGACGGCGGGTAGTGCTGCTACCACACACCTCTGGTCATTGACATTGACTGGAGAGCCGCTGGTTTTAGTGGGGAACTCACTCAGATTGGTGCTGCCCCCTGCTGTTCACCCAGAGGAAGACAAGATGAACCAGGGTGCACCAGCAATTCACTTGGGCAACATTATTGTCTATGACCGTAGGCTTTTTTGTTATCGTAATTATGTATGTTGTGTGTCACTCTGGTACCGTGTTTTGCACCTTGAACTCCAAGTCTTCCCTTCCAGGTCTGGGCTTTGCCTCCATGGTGATCGTCTTCTTCTGTAATACCTACTATATCATGGTCCTGGCCTGGGGGCTGTACTATCTCGTTCACTCCTTCACTAACAACCTGCCTTGGGCCACTTGTGGCCACACCTGGAACACTCCGGAATGTACCGAGCACTTCCAGCACAGTCAGTGCCACAACAGAACCTTCGTCAACGCCACTAACTTCACCATCGACTGTGAGGAACTCGCGAACAAACGCTCACCCATCATCGAGTTCTGGGAGTAAGTCCAATGTTACCCCATCACGGGGTGTCAGCGTGACTCCCTCACCTCACCCCGTCCAGCCAAATCCACCGGATTCAACCGTTACACACTCCGGGGTCAGACACAGAGTGAAACTCCCTCCACACCGTCCCATCACACACTCCCAGGGACAGACACAGAGTGAAGCTCCCTCCACACCATCCCATCACACACTCCCAGGGTCAGACACAGAGTGAAGCTCCCTCCACACTGTCCCATCACACACTCCCAGGGTCAGACACAGAGTGAAACTCCCTCCGCACTGTCCCATCACACACTCCCGGGGTCAGACACAGAGTGAAACTCCCTCCACACTGTCCCATCACACACTCCCGGGGTCAGACACAGAGTGAAACTCCCTCCGCACTGTCCCATCACACACTCCCAGGGTCAGACACAGAGTGAAGCTCCCTCCACACCATCCCATCACACACTCCCAGGGTCAGACACAGAGTGAAGCTCCCTCCACACTGTCCCATCACACACTCCCGGGGTCAGACACAGAGTGAAACTCCCTCCGCACTGTCCCATCACACACTCCCAGGGTCAGACACAGAGTGAATCTCCCTCCACACTGTCCCATCACACACTCCCAGGGTCAGACACAGAGTGAAACTCCCTCCACACTGTCCCATCACACACTCCCGGGGTCAGACACAGAGTGAAACTCCCTCCACACTGTCCCATCACACACTCCCAGGGTCAGACACAGAGTGAATCTCCTTCCACACCGTCCCATCACACACTCCCGGGGTCAGACACAGAGTGAAGCTCCCTCCACAATGTCCCATCACACACTCCCAGGGTCAGACACAGAGTGAATCTCCTTCCACACCGTCCCATCACACACTCCCGGGGTCAGACACAGAGTGAATCTCCTTCCACACCGTCCCATCACACACTCCCGGGGTCAGTCACAGAGTGAAGCTCCCTCCACACTGTCCCATCACACACTCCCGGGGTCAGTCACAGAGTGAAACTCCCTCCACACTGTCCCATCACACACTCCCGGGGTCAGTCACAGAGTGAAACTCCCTCCGCACTGTCCCATCACACACTCCCAGGGTCAGACACAGAGTGAAGCTCCCTCCACACTGTCCCATCACACACTACCGGGGTCACACATAGAGTGAATCTTCCTCCACACTGTCCCATCACACACTCCTGGGGTCAGTCACAAAGTGATGCTCCCTCCACACTGTCCCATCACACACTCCCAGGGTCAGACACAGAGTGAATCTCCCTCCACACCGTCCCATCACACACTCCCGGGGTCAGACACAGAGTGAAACTCCCTCCACACCGTCCCATCACACACTCCCGGGGTCAGACACAGAGTGAAGCTCCCTCCACACTGTCCCATCACACACTACCGGGGTCACACACACAGTGAATCTCCCTCCACACTGTCCCATCACACACTCCTGGGGTCAGTCACAAAGTGATGCTCCCTCCACACTGTCCCATCACACACTCCCAGGGTCAGACACAGAGTGAATCTCCCTCCACACCGTCCCATCACACACTCCCGGGGTCAGACACAGAGTGAATCTCCTTCCACACCGTCCCATCACACACTCCCGGGGTCAGACACAGAGTGAAGCTCCCTCCACAATGTCCCATCACACACTCCCAGGGTCAGACACAGAGTGAATCTCCTTCCACACCGTCCCATCACACACTCCCGGGGTCAGACACAGAGTGAATCTCCTTCCACACCGTCCCATCACACACTCCCGGGGTCAGTCACAGAGTGAAGCTCCCTCCACACTGTCCCATCACACACTCCCGGGGTCAGTCACAGAGTGAAACTCCCTCCACACTGTCCCATCACACACTCCCGGGGTCAGTCACAGAGTGAAACTCCCTCCGCACTGTCCCATCACACACTCCCAGGGTCAGACACAGAGTGAAGCTCCCTCCACACTGTCCCATCACACACTACCGGGGTCACACACACAGTGAATCTTCCTCCACACTGTCCCATCACACACTCCTGGGGTCAGTCACAAAGTGATGCTCCCTCCACACTGTCCCATCACACACTCCCAGGGTCAGACACAGAGTGAATCTCCCTCCACACCGTCCCATCACACACTCCCGGGGTCAGACACAGAGTGAAACTCCCTCCACACCGTCCCATCACACACTCCCGGGGTCAGACACAGAGTGAAGCTCCCTCCACACTGTCCCATCACACACTACCGGGGTCACACACACAGTGAATCTCCCTCCACACTGTCCCATCACACACTCCTGGGGTCAGTCACAAAGTGATGCTCCCTCCACACTGTCCCATCACACACTCCCAGGGTCAGACACAGAGTGAATCTCCCTCCACACCGTCCCATCACACACTCCCGGGGTCAGACACAGAGTGAAACTCCCTCCACACCGTCCCATCACACACTCCCGGGGTCAGACACACAGTGAATCTTCCTCCACACTGTCCCATCACACACTCCTGGGGTCAGTCACAAAGTGATGCTCCCTCCACACTGTCCCATCACACACTCCCAGGGTCAGACACAGAGTGAATCTCCCTCCACACCGTCCCATCACACACTCCCGGGGTCAGACACAGAGTGAAACTCCCTCCACACCGTCCCATCACACACTCCCGGGGTCAGACACAGAGTGAAGCTCCCTCCACACTGTCCCATCACACACTCCCGGGGTCAGACACAGAGTGAAACTCCCTCCACACCATCCCATCACACACTCCCGGGGTCAGACACAGAGTGAAACTCCCTCCACACCGTACCATCACACACTCCCGGGGTCAGACACAGAGTGAATCTCCCTCCACACCGTCCCATCACATACTCCTGGTAGACTCTGTGTCTATCTCCTTTTCACCCTCTCCACATCCGTTCTATAATGAGGCAACTGAACTGAACACAAAATTCCAAGTCTGATCTATCAGGACCGAACACAATATTTCAAGCATGGTCTAACCAGTTTTGTAGAGCGAGCAATGCTCCAACTAGTGAAGGCCAACACACCACATGTCTTCTTAACCAGCGTATTACCTGCATGACAACTTTGAGGGGTCTATGGATATGGACCCCAAGGTCCCTCTGTTGCTGTACACTGCCGTTAACCCTGTATTCTGCCTTCACATTCAACCTCCCAGGATGAATCATTTCACACTTTTACCCAGCTGAGCTTCACCTTCCATCTCTCAGCCCTGCTCTACATCCTGTCAATGTCCCCTTGTAACCTACGATAACGTCCATGGCATCTGCAAACTTACCAACCCACCCCCCACTTCCTCATTCCAGTCACAAAAATCAGAGGTCCTAGGACAGATCCCTGTTCCACCCAGTGCCTTCTGTGGGCAAACCAATTGTGTGTGCACACAGCCGATGGATCAGACATTGCCTCCTGTGCCTCCTGACTTTCTGAATGAGCTACCACGGGGATCCATATCAAATGCTTTGTTAAAATTCATATAAACTGTGTCCACTGCTCTACCTCATCAATATGCTTTGTCAAATCTGCAAAGAATGAGGTGTGACCTACCCCTCACAAAGCCATGCTGACTACCCCTAATCAGGCAATACATCTCCAAGTGATCATAATCCTGTCTCTCCAATAACTTGCCCACCACTGAAGTAAGATTCACTGGTCTGTAATTCCCAGGATCATCCCTACTCCCCTTCTTGAACAAAGGAGTAACATTTGTCACCCTCCAGTCATCAGTGAGGACACAAAGATTATTGTCAAGAGCTCAGCAATCTCTCCCCTTGCTTCCCGTAGTAACCTGGGGTACATCCCATCTGGCCCTGGGGACATCTATCCTAATACTTTTCAAAAGTTCCAGTACATCCTCTTTCTGAACATCGGCATGTTCCATCATATCAGCCTGTTTTACTCTGTCCACAAGTACAACTGTTCCCAATTTACATGAAATACCCCACCATCCTTTCCCTGTCTCAATGGGACTACTCTATCCAGAACCCCGTGAAAGTGCCCCCGAAATAACCTCCACATCTCTGTGATTGGCGTTTATCCCGACATTCCCTCTGCAGGAGGAGGGTTCTGAGGATCTCGGACGGAATCGATCAGGTTGGGTCGATCAGCTGGCAGATGCTGCTGTGTGTGCTCGCCACCTGGATCATCATCTATTTTTGTATCTGGAAAGGGGTCAAATCAACGGGAAAGGTAATGACCTGTCCACAGTTCACAGAGACGGTCAGTGTGTGTGTGTGTGTGTGTGTGTGTGTGTGTCCATCCCCCCCCCAGTGAGGGTCAGTCAGTGTGTGTGTGGGACCGTCCCCCAGTGAGGGTCAGTGTGTGTATGGGACTGTCCCCCAGTGAGGGTCAGTGCGTGTGGGACTGTCCCCCAGTGAGGGTCAGTGCGTGTGGGACTGTCCCCCAGTGAGGGTCAGTGTGCGTGTGGGACTGTCCCCCAGTGAGGGTCAGTGTGCGTGTGGGACCGTCCCCCCAGTGAGGGTCAGTGTGTGTGTGTGTCCGTCCCCCAGTGAGGGTCAGTGTGTGTGTGGGACCGTCCCCCAGTGAGGGTCAGTGTGTGTGTGGGACCGTCCCCCAGTGAGGGTCAGTGTGTGTGTGGGACCGTCCCCCAGTGAGGGTCAGTGTGTGTGTGGGACTGTCCCCCAGTGAGGGTCAGTGTGTGTGTGAGACCATCCCCCAGTGAGGGTCACTGTGTGTGTGTGGGACCATTCCCCAGTGAGGGTCAGTGTGTCTGTGGGACCGTCCCCCAGTGAGGGTCAGTGTGTGTGTGGGATCCATTCCCCACTAAACGGGTCCTGATTAGTGTTGTGAAGATATGAGGACAGGAGTATGGACCAGCCAGTGTGACTGCTGTTCTCTTCCCATGTCTCCCACCTGTTCAATCCTCTCCAGATAACCACAACGGCACTCCGTAGTGGGTTTGACACTATCAATACCACCTCTCTGAGGATGTCTGGATGGAACTTGTGAAGGAGAAAGTGGGTAGTCACTTTGACGGGGTTACACTACAGAGCTCCCAGTGGAATTAGGTCGGAGAAGGGTGCGAAATGTTGGGGATTTTATCTTTCCGAACTTCAGCTACATTTAAGATGTTGCCGGTGATCTTTGGCGACTTTCTGTGAGCTACAGAAAATTGTTTCAGATTTCCTCTTAAATATACCTTTGAGTTACTTTTGTTGCAATGTGCAGCATGCAAATTTCCTAACAAAGCTTCTAAATCACATTCATGACCTTTACATCTCATTATCAACTGAAGAACCCAAATGCGGACCAGTCAGGTGAGGTGCCTTTAAGGCTCATCACCGTGGCTGGGAGCGTGGCAGGATAGGGGAAATCCAAGCCAGGGTGAAACACTGAGGCCTCCTCTACCCAGAATCTTGTTGGCAAACATGCAGTTGCTGGAGAATAAAACTGAGGATCTGAGTGCAAGACTGCTGAATCAGTTGTTTGCCGTTTATCTGCGGAATCGCCAGGTGTAGCAGTCAAACCAGAAGGATTTGCAATTTACTGAATGGACTGACCTGTGGATCTGTAAAGGCAAAGGGAGTTGGCATATACTTTGTGGACAATTCTTGTTGGCAATTTTGTCGAACTCGTGTTTCCCCCAACTTGGCCACCTGATGATCAAATGTTGGCCGTTCTGTTTTCCTTGGGAGTTTCCATCTGTGATTTTGACCACATTTTGCATACCTCTGGCAGCCGACTAGTCACACACTCGTGACACTTCATGATGTCAGCTGCAGACAAGAAACAAGACAATACATTTCAAGTTATAATCAGAGACTTCAACCAGGCCTGTTGAAGAAATCCCTGCCCAGTTCTCACCAGCATATAACCTGTAGCACCAGAGGTCCCAACGTACTAGACCTACTATACCAAGATGAGGAATCCATATCATTCCAGGCCCAGACTGCATTTTGGAAAAACTTTCCTGTTGCCCAAGAAGAGTGTGGTGACCTGCCTCAGCGATCATCACTTACATCCACAGTGATGAAACATATCAGCTCCTGCCCGAAAGGCTACTTGGATCTGCCCCATTTTGCCTACTGGAACAACAGGTCCACAGCAAATGCCATCTCATTGGCTCTTCACAAAACCCTGGAACATCTGGACAGCAAAGAGCATCACGATACTCTTTTATCGATTACAGCTCAATGTATGATGGCAGAATATAGTATTAATGGTAAGATTCTTGGCAGTGTGGAGGGTCACAGGGATCTTGGGGTCTGAGTCCATAGGACACTCAGAGCAGCTGCGCAGGTTGGCTCTGTGGTTAAGAAGGCATACGGTGTATTGGCCTTCATCAATTGTGGGATTGAATTTAGGAGCCGAGAGGTAATGTTGCAGCTATATAGGACCCTGGTCAGACCCCACTTGGAGTACTGTGCTCAGTTCTGGTTGCCTCACTACAAGAAGGGTGTGGAAACTATAGAAAGGGTGTGGAGGAGATTTGCGAGGATGTTGCCTGGATTGGGGAGCATGCCTTATGAGAATAGATTGAGTGAACTCGGCCTTTTCTCCTTGGAGCATCGGAGGATGAGAGGTGACCTGATAGAGATGTATAAGATGATGAGAGGCATTGATCGTGTGGATAGTCAGAGGCTTTTTCCCAGGGCTGAAATGGTTGCCACAAGAGGACACAGGTTTAAGGTGCTGGGGATTAGATACAGAGGAGATGTCAGAGGTAAGTTTTTTGCACAGAGAGTGGTGAGTGCATGGAATGGGCTGCCGGGAACAGTGGTGGAGGTGGATACGATAGGGTCTTTTAAGAGACTCCTGGATAGGTACATGGAGCTTAGAAAAATAGAGGGCTATGGGTAACCCTAGGTAATTTCTAAGGTAAGGACATGTTCGGCTCAACTTTGTGGGCCAAAGGGCCTGTATTGTGCTGTAGGTTTTCTATGTTTCTATTTAATACCATCATCCTCTCAAACGAATCAATAAGCTCCAAGACTTTGGCCTCAATACCCCCTTGTGCGACTGGCTCCTGGATTTCCTCATTTGTAGACCCCAATCAGATCAGATTGGCAACAACATCTCCTCTACAATCTCCATCAGCACAGGAACACCACAGGGATGTGTGCTTAGCCCCTGCTGTACTCACTTTACACCTATGACTGTGTGGCTGAGCTCAGCTCCATTTCCATATACAAGTTTGCTGATGACACCACTGTTGTGGGCCATATCAAAGGGGGATAATGAATCAGCACATGGGAGGGAGATTGAAAATTTAGCTTCATAGTGTCATAACAACCTCTCCCTCAGTGCCAGCAAGGTCAAGGATCAGGAGAGGGAAACCATAGGTCCATGAGCCAGACCTCACTGGAGGATCAGGGGTGGGAGAGGAGAGGGTCAGCAACTTTAAATTCCTGGGCGTTCCTATTTCAGAGGATTTGTCCTGGAGTCAGCACGTAAATGCAAATGTGAAGAAAGCATGACAGCAACTCTACTTAGGAGTGCAGAGGTTCAGCGTGACATCAAAACCTAAACGTGTAGTGGAGAGTGTATTAATTGGCTATATTATGGCCTCGTATGGCAATGCCAATGCCTTTGAATGAAAAATTCCTACAAAAGGTAGTGGATTCAGCCCGGTACCGTCAGGCTCTTAAACAAACGGGGTAACTACACTCACTTGCCCATCCGTTACTGTGTTCCCATAACCAATGATCTCACTTTAAAGACTCCTTATCCCATGTTATCGTTATTTTTTGCAATTTTATTTGCATTTGCACGTTTTGTTGTCTTCTGCACTCTGGTTGATCTTTCATTGATCCTGTTATAGTTACTATTCTATAGATTTGCTGAGTATGCCCACAGGAAAATGAATCTCAGGGTTGTGTGTGTTGACATATATGTACCTTGATAATAAATTTACTTTGGCTTTGAAATTGACTTTGATTGCTTTAGCAGAAGGGGCTTGGGAGTCCTTGTGCAGGATTCCCCAAAAGGTTAATTTGCAGGTTGAGTCTGGTGTGAGGAAGGCAGATACAATGTGGCATTCATTTCAAGAGGACTAGAATATAAAAGCAAGGATGGACAGATGTTGATAGATTCTTGATTGGTCGGGACATGAAGGGATGCGGAGAGAAGGCAGGAGATTGAGGCTGAGAGGAAAATTGGATCAGCCATGACGAAATGGCGGAGCAGACTCGATGGGCCAAAACGCCTGATTCTGCTCCGATATCTTATGGTCAGACAGCGTGATTTTGTACAGGATGAGCATGTCTTGCAGATCTGGAATTCAGAAGGATAAAAGGAGTTCTTATAGAAACATATAAAATTATAAAGGGAATAGATAAGACAGGGGCAGGAAAATTGTTTCCACTGATAGGTGAGACTAGAACTAGGGGACGTAGCCTCAAGATTCGGGGGAGTAGATTTAGGATGCAGATGCAGAAGAAGTGCTTTTCCCAGAGAGTAGTGAATCTGTGAAATTCTCTGCCCAATGAAACAGTGGATGCTACCTCAGTAAATATACTTAAGACAATATTTACTGGATAGATATTTTCATAGTAAGGCAATTAAGGGTTATGGGGGAAAGGCAGGTAGGTGGAGATGAGTCCATGGTCAGATCAGCCATGATCTTATTGAATGGAGGAGCAGGTTCGACGGGCCAGATGGCCGACTCCTGCTCCTATTTCTTATGAAATTATGTTTTTATGAAACTGGAGAGGGTTCAAAGAAATCAGAATCAGGTTTATTATCACCGGCGTGTGACGTGAAATTTGTTAACTTAGCAGCAGTAGTTCCATGCAATACATAATCTAGAGGAGAAAAATAATAAATAAGATAAAAATAATAATAAACAAACAAGTACTTCAATTACAGTATATATATATTGAATAGATTTTTTAAAACATGCAAAAAAACAGAACTACTATATATTAAAAAAAGTGAGGTCGTGTCCAAGGGTTCAATGTCCATTTAAGAATATGATGGCAGAGTGGAAGAAGGTGATCCTGAATCACTGAGTGTGCGCCTTCAGGCTTCTGTATCTCCTACCTGATGGTAACAGTGAGAAAAGGGCATGCCCTGGGTGCTGGAGGTCCGTAATAATGGACGCTGCCTTTCTAAGACACCACTCCCTGAAGATGTCCTGGGTACTTTGCAGGCTAGTGCCCAAGATGGAGCTGACTAGATTTACAATCCTCTGCAGATTCTTTTGGTCCTGTGCAGTAGCCCCTCCATACCAGACAGTGATGCAGCCTGTCAGAATGCTCTCCACAGTACAACTATAGAAGTTTTTGAGTGTATTTGTTGACATGCCAAATCTCTTCAAACTCCTAATGAAGTATAGTCACTGTCTTGCCTTCTTTATAACTACATCGGTATGTTGGGACCAGGTTAGATCCTCAGAGATCTTGACACCCAGGAACTTGAAACTGCTCACTCTCTCCACTTCTGAACCCTCTATGAGGATTGGTATGTGTTCCTTCATCTTACCCTTCCTCAATTCACAATCAGTTCTTTCATCTTACTGACGGTGAGTGCCACGTTGTTGCTACGACACCACTCCAGTAGTTGGCATATCTCACTCCTGTATGCCCTCTCATCACCACCTGAGATTCTACCAACAATGGTTGTATTGTCAGCAAATATATAGATGATATTTGAGCTATGCTCAGCCACAGAGTCGTGTGTATATAGAGAGTAGAGCAGTGGGCTAAGCACACACTACTGATGTGCATCAGTGTTGATCGTCAGCGAGGAGGCGATGTTATCACCAATCCGCACAGATTGTGGTCTTCTGGTTAGGAAGATGGAGGTACAGAGGCCCAGGTTCTGCAGCTTCTCAATTAGGATTGTGGGAATGATGGTATTAAATGCTGAGCTACAGTCGATGAACAGCATCCTGACATTGGTGTTTGTATTGTCCAGGTGGTCTAAAGCCGTGTGGAGAGCCACTGAGGTTGCGTCTGCCGTTAACCTATTGTGGCGATAGGCAAATTGCAATGGGTCCAGGTCCTTGCTGAGGCAGGAGTTCAGTCTAGTCATGACCAACCTCTCAATGCATTTCATCACTGTCGATGTGAGTACTACTGGGCGATAGTCATTAAGGCAGCCCACATTATTCTTCTTAGGCACTGGTATAATTGTTGCCTTTTTGAAGCAAGTGGGAACTTCCACCCATAGCAGTGAGAAGTTGAAAATGTCCTTGAATACCCTGCTAGTTGGTTGGCAGAGCCTTACCAGCTACTCCATCGAGACCTTCCACCTTGTGAGGGTTGACTCTCTTTAAAGACAGCCTAACATCGGCTTCTGAGACAGAGATCACAGGGTCGTGAGGTGCAGTAGGGATCTTCACAAAGGGGTTCACGAAGATGATTCCAGGATTGAATATCTTGTCATATGAAGAGCGTTTGATGGCTCTGGGCCTGTGTTCACAAGAGTTCAGAAGAATCGGGGGGGGGGGTGACCTCATTGAAACCTATCAAATGGCGAAAGGCCTTGATAGAGTGGATGTTGAGAGGATGGTTCCTATGGTGGGAGAGTCTAAGACCAGAGGGCACATCCTCAGAACAGAGAGGCATCCTTTTAGAATGGGGATGAGGAGGAATTTCTTTAGCCAGAGAGTAGTGAATCTGTGGAATTCTTTGCCACAGGGAGCTGTAGAAGCCAAGTCTTTAAGGCTCCTATATCTAAAGGTCAGACAGCATGGTTTTGTACAGGACAACCATGGCTTGCAGATCTAATTTGGGTGTTCTGCCATTGCCTCAGCCATGTTTCTGTGATTGCAACAACATCATGAATCCATACGCTGATGTACACTCTCATCTAGCCTAGCTGTTTCCCATGGTGAGAGGGTCTAGGACACAGCCTCAGAATAGAGGGATGTCACTTTAGAACAGAGATGAGGAGGAAGTTCTTTCGCTAGAGGGAAGTGAATCTGTGGAATTCATTACCACAGACTACTGCTGAGGCCAAGTCATTGAGTATATTTAAAGTGGAGGTTGATAGGTTCTTGATTAGTCAGGGTGTCAAAAGTTATGGGGTGAAGGTGGGAGAATGCGGTTCAGAGAGATACTAAATCAGCCATGATGGAACGATAGAGCAAACATGATGGGCTGAATGGCCTAATTCTGCTCCTGTGTCTTATGGAGCTATGGCAAAGTGGTAGATGTACACTGCAATAAGACTTTGGACAAGCTCCTGCATGGTGGGACATGTGATCCGAGGTGCTTTGGTAATCTGGATTGACAGGTTTAAGGTGAGAGAGGAAAGGTTTAACGGGGAACTGAGGAGTAAGTTTTACACACAGAGGGTGGTTGGTGTACAGGACAAGCTGCCAGAGGACGTGTAGAGATGGGTACAATTCGTTCAAAATTTATTTGATAGATACTGGAAAAGGGTGTAAAGAGACAAGGGCCAAATGTAAGCAATAAAGACTAGTGTAGACAGTGTGACCCTCCCTCAGTACCACCCCTCCCACAGTGTGACCCCTCCCACAGTGTGACCCTCCCTCAGTACCACCCCTCCCACAGTGTGACCCCTCCCTCGGTACCACCCCCCCACAATGTGACCCTCCCTCAGTACCACCCCTCCCACAGTGTGACCCTCTCTCGGTACCACCCCTCCCACAGTGTGACTCTTCCTCAGTACCACCCCTCCCACAGTGTGACTCTTCCTCAGTACCACCCCTCCCACAGTGTGACCCTCCCTCATTACCACCCCTCCCACAGTGTGACCCTCCCTCAGTACCACCCCTCCCATAGTGTGACCCTCCCTCATTACCACCCCTCCCACAGTGTGACCCTCCCTCAGTACCACCCCTCCCATAGTGTGACCCTCCCTCATTACCACCCATCCCACAGTGTGATCCTCCCTCAGTACCACCCATCCCACAGTGTGACCCTCCCTCATTACCACCCCTCCCACAGTGTGACCCTCCCTCAGTACCACCCCTCCCACAGTGTGACCCTCCCTCATTACCACCCCTCCCACAGTGTGACCCTCCCTCAGTACCACCCCTCCCACAGTGTGACCCTCCCTCAGTACCACCCCCTCCCACAGTGTGACCCTCCCTCAGTACCACCCCCTCCCACAGTGTGACCCTCCCTCAGTACCACCCCTCCCATAGTGTGACCCTCCCTCAGTACCACCCATCCCACAGTGTGACCCTCCCTCAGTACCACCCCTCCCATAGTGTGACCCTCCCTCATTACCACCCATCCCACAGTGTGATCCTCCCTCAGTACCACCCATCCCACAGTGTGACCCTCCCTCATTACCACCCCTCCCACAGTGTGACCCTCCCTCAGTACCACCCCTCCCACAGTGTGACCCTCCCTCAGTACCACCCCCTCCCACAGTGTGACCCTCCCTCAGTACCACCCCTCCCACAGTGTGACCCTCCCTCAGTACCACCCCCTCCCACAGTGTGACCCTCCCACAGTGTGACCCTCCCTCAGTACCACCCCTTCCACAGTGTGACCCTCCCTCGGTACCACCCCTCCCACAGTGTGACCCTCCCTCGGTACCACCCCTCCCTCAGTGTGACCCTCCCTCGGTACCACCCCTCCCACAGTGTGACCCTCCCTCGGTACCACCCCTCCCACAGTGTGACCCTCGCTCAGTAGCACCCCTCCCACAGTGTGACCCTCCCTCGGTACCACCCCTCCCACAGTGTGACCCTCCCTCGGTACCACCCCTCCCACAGTGTGATCCTCGCTCAGTACCCTCAAACATTCTCATGTTTGATGGCTTCAAGCACGTTGCAGGATTGAAATTGCATTGAGCACAGTCCAGGCCCATAAGGTTGTGCCAACCTTTTAACCTACTCCAGGATCAATCTAACCCTTTCCTCTTACATAAGTCTCCATTTTTCTATCATCCAAGAGTCTGTTAAATGTCCCTAATGTATCTCCTGCTACCACCACCCCTGGCAGGCTGTTCGACACACCCATCCCACTGTGTTAAAATCCTATATTTCACATTCCCTCTTTACTTTCCACCAATCAACTTAAAATTATGCCTCCTTGTATTAGTCATTGCTATCCTGGGAAAACGTTTTGGGCTGTCCGCTCTATATGTGCATCTTATCTTGTACACCTCCATCAATCACCTCTTAAAGCCTAGCTCACTTAACCTATACTTGTAAGCTATGCTCTCATCCAGGAAGAATCCTGGTATATTTGCAATGCAACCGCTCTAAATTAACTTATTCTTTCTATAGAGGTGACCAGAACTAAACACAATGGTCCAAGTGCGGTTTAACCAGAGTTTTATTGAGCTGTAGCGTTATTCAGTTCCTGAATAATGTAAGCCAACACACCAAACTCCTCCTTTAGGCAGAGGATGGTGAATCTGTGGAACTGATTGCCACAGAAGGCTGTGGAGGGAAGCCATTGAGTCTTTATCCGTAAATGGTTCACAAAAAGGACTAATCTCCCGCTGACTGCCTGCCCGGACTCAGCCTGACCCTGGCCACCTGCTGACCGTCCTGTCCACCCGCTGACTGCCTGTCCACCCACTGACCGCCTGTCCAGACTCAGCGTGATCCTGTCCACCTACCGACCGCCTGTCCACCCACTGACCGCCTGTCCACCCGCTGACCGTCCTGTCCCCACCCACTGACCGCCTGTCCACCCACTGACCACCTGTCCACCCGCTGACCGTCCTGTCCAGCCACTGACTGCCTGTCCGGACTCGGCGTTATCCTGTCCACCCGCTGATCAGCCTTGATGGAATATCAGAGCAGACTCGATGGGCTGAATGGCCTAATTCTGTTCCTATGTCTGATGAGCAATGGAGTGGGCACAGCACAGAGTAGGCAGGTTGGGAGGTGGTCCGGCGTGGGGCACAGATATGAGTGGCAACACCACCAAGGAAATGTATAAACACAAGCCATTCTGCCCATGCTGAAAATACTGGGCGCCCCGGTAGCACCACACTGTTACAGCTCAGGGCGTCGGCGTTCTGGGCCCGTTTCCAGCTGTCTGTAAGGAGCTCGTACATTCTCCCATGTGTGCGTGGGTTTCCTCCGAGTGCTCCAGTTTCCTCCCACAGTCCAAAGACGTACCAGTTAGTAGGTTAATTGGTCATTGTAAATTGTCCTGTGATTAGGCTCTGGTTAAATGGGTAGCTGCTGGACTGGAAATGCCTGTTCTGTGCTATATCTCTAAGTACAGTGGATTCTGGTTATCGGTCATCGGTCAATCATGGCAGTCTTTTATTTGGGACAACTTTTAAAGAACAAAATTTAATCAAGAAAATAGCCAGGATTCACTTTGTTTATTTGGGACACTAAGCCACTTAATTGGGGCAGGAGCCTTGCTGAACAATTTCAAACTAGCCTCAGACACTGTACTTAAAGCAAACAGTTTTTAAGTAGTGTCGGTTGCTTGTGTTTGTGTTCAAAAAGCAGTGCTTTTTGTCTCTGATAGTTGATGAAAAATAAGCATTAAGATAATTCAGAACTGTTTCGCTCAATCCGGTTTAAAGTGTTCAGGCTTGGAGATGCCAGAAATGGCTGGGAATGGAAATGAAACAATTTTCCTACTTCAACAAGTTAGGAACTACAAAGAATTTGAAGGTATCGACAATCATCTTGAATGTTACAATAAAAATGAAGATTTGAGGATGCAATCATCGAAGACATTGTATGAAGGCAGTCCATTCTCTGCACTAGGTGTCTGCTCTGATTTTCTCCACTTACAGTCAATCAAAAGAACACAGCAGGGTACACTGGATGAATTCCTCCATTGTCAACTATTATAAACTAATACAGTTTTCATTTACTGCGGTAGTATCAGTAGTGTTCTGTATTTCATTTAAATACACAATGCGTCACACAGTTAAATCGTAGTTTGCCTTTTTTTTATACCTTTTAACTATTTCCATGAGAATTCAGCTATTTAGAGAAGCCACTTAATTGGGCCAAAGCGTACTGGTCCTGATGTGTCCCAATTCTACTGTATGTAGATAAATGCTGGAGGAACTCAGTGGGTCTGTGGAGAGGAACACACAGATGACATTTTGGGCCAAGGCCCTTCTTCTGGGAATGTACATGGGCTATCTTTGAAGGTTAACGGGAATATGACCAACTCCATCCTCAATGACCCCCCCCCCTCTCTCTCGCCAGGTTGTCTACTTCACTGCCCTATTTCCCTACCTGGTCCTGGTGATTCTCCTCGCCCATGGGGTATCCCTGCCCGGAGCTCTGGACGGCATCATTTACTACCTGAAGCCAGACTGGTCCAAACTGGCCGAAGCTCAGGTAAGCGGCGGAGATGCCCGTCCCTCGTCCTTCCAGCCCTCTCTCGTTTCCTTTGTACCGTCTACTGATTCTGGGGAGCTCCGATAAGAGCTTGTCTCTTTGAGCTGTTGTCCAGTCTGCTCCCAGCGGAGTTCCGGAGACCCAGGGGAGTCACTGGGATTGAGGCTGCGACCGCTTCACTGGGGATGTTCTGTTTTGGTTGTAGTTGTTGGATTTGAGGTTCTGCCCACAGATGGGTGCCCACACAACGTCTGCACATTCTGCTACTGCCTTTATAGAATGTTTTATTTTACCTGGTTTCTCTTGAAGGTTTGGATTGATGCAGGAACCCAGATCTTTTTCTCATATGCGATTGGATTAGGAGCACTTACAGCACTAGGCAGCTACAATCGTTTTAACAACAACTGCTACAGGTAACCTGGCAACGCAGGAGCGACACGTTGTTCTTGTCGGTTATATTTTATATCTGAGCCATCATTCTGAGCGTTTGGCAGAGGAGGGGGTTGTTGGAGGGGATACCACTGTCCAGGTGTCACAGCCTGACACCACCCAACCACAGAGTGACCCCTGAGGGTGGGGGGATTCTGTTGTCCCAACCCTGCCCCAGAAGGGGGCAGGCAAACATCTGGCCAGGTCACCCCTTGTCCTGGGCCACCCCCTGAGCTTGGGGACTGGGTTCCAACCTAGGGCAGGGCCGGAACTGCCTGCCTCTGGCACAGGATGGTCACAGCTGGAATGGACAGCCAGCCACTGGCACAGTGGTCACAACTGGGACTGCCCACCACCTGCACAGTGTGGTTACAGCTGAACTGGCCAGCCACTGGCACAGTGGTCACAGCTGGAACGGCCAGCCCCTAGCACAGGGTGGGCACAGCTGAAAGAGACAGCCACTGGCACATGGTGGTCACATCTGGATCAGCCAGCCACTGGCACAGAATGGTCACAGCTGGAACAGCCAGCCACTGGTACAGGATGGTCACAGCTGGAATGGCCAGCCACTAGCACAGGATGGTCACAGCTGGATCAGCCAGCCACTGGTACAGGATGGTCACAGCTGGAATGGCCGGCCACTAGCACAGGATGGTCACATCTGGATCAGCCAGCCACTGGCACAGAATGGTCACAGCTGGAACAGCCAGCCCCTAGCACAGGGTGGGCACAGCTGAAAGAGACAGCCACTGGCACATGGTGGTCACATCTGGATCAGCCAGCCACTGGTACAGGATGGTCACAGCTGGAATGGCCGGCCACTAGCACAGGATGGTCACAGCTGGATCAGCCAGCCACTGGCACAGGATGGTCACAGCTGGAATGGCCGGCCACTGGCACAGGATGGTCACAGCTGGAATGGCCGGCCACTGGTACAGGATGGTCACAGCTGGAATGGCCGGCCACTGGCACAGGATGGTCATGGCTGGCCACTGGTACAGTTCACAACTGGAGCTGCTGATCACTTGCACAGTTTGATCACAGCTGGATTGGCCAGCCACTGGCACATGGTGGTGACAGCTGGATTGGCCAACCACAGGCACATGATTATCACAGCTGGAGCAGCCGCCCACTGGCACTGTGTGGTTACAGCTGGCACCAGCGGACACTGGCTCTGGAAGGGGTTGGCCCCTGCTCCCTCTATAGGGTTTCCGGCACCAGTTCTGTTACTGGGTAACCCCACCCCCTTGGAAATGGGGTCAATGGCTCTTAGCAGGGTGCCTGGATTTGCCTTCCACCCCTCCTACCATACACCTATGGTTCTCAGTCAGTGATAAACCTGTGCCCACCACAGGAGGAGAGTGGGGCTGTGTTTGTAAAGAGCCAAACCCCACCCCTTCACTTCCATCAGTCAGACCACGTGGGGGCACAGCAGGTACACAGAGGGCAAAGGCAACATCTGTCTGACTGACACGGGCACGTCTTCCCCACACCTACCCTCCATCTTCACCCCTACCCTCCATCCTCACCCCAACTCACCCCTACCCTCCATCCTCACCCCTCACCCACACCTACTCTCCGTCTTCACCCCTAATCCTCCATCCTCACCCCTAACCCACACCTACTCTCCATCTTCACCCCAACTCACCCCTACCCTCCATCCTCACCCCTCACCCACACCTACCCTCCATCCTCACCCCTCACCCACACCTACTCTCCATCCTCACCCCTAATCCTCCATCCTCACCCCCACCCACCCATACCCTCCATCCTCACACCTAGCCTACCCCTACCCTCGATTCTCACCCCTCACCCACACCTACCCTCCATCTTCACCCCTCACCCACCCCTACCCTCCATCTTCACCCCTCACCCACCCCTACCCTCGATTCTCACCCCTCACCCACACCTACTCTCCATCCTCACCCCTAATCCTCCATCCTCACCCCCACCCACCCATACCCTCCATCCTCACACCTAGCCTACCCCTACCCTCGATTCTCACCCCTCACCCACACCTACCCTCCATCTTCACCCCTCACCCACCCCTACCCTCCATCTTCACCCCTCACCCACCCCTACCCTCGATTCTCACACCTCACCCACACCTACCCTCCATCTTCACCCCTCACCCACCCCTACCCTCCATCCTCACCGCTCACCCACACCAGCCACCGCACTATCATGCAACCCCTCCTCCATAACCCATCTCTGCCCCCATTTCCAAACCCTTACCCTGGCCCATCATCCCTCCCTCCCCCCCCACTTCTCATCCACACTGATCCCACCCACTCTTCATTCTTGACCCACCCACTCTCCGCATTTCACTGGCGGGTAGGCACCCTGCCAGGAAATGTTGGGTGATCCTGGTCATCACAGTCAGTACAGCCATGATGGGCCGATGGGCTGATCCAGAGTTGTACTGTTTTTGTGTGCCATCTCGGCCATAGACCCATCCCTCACCAATGGGTAGTCCTCCCTGACCTCTCCCAGTGACCTGACTCCTGACCCCTTCTGGAAGTCCGACCCCTCAACTCTCTTTGGGTTCCAGCTCCTGACCCCTACCGGGTGACCTGACCCCTGCCGTCCGCTGTCCCTGCGCCTCATTACCTACCACAGGAGTGGCACCATGGTGTTTGCTGCTCAGAAGGCCCTCCCCTCCTACAGACCCCAGAGCTCAGGTTTGGATAGACCTTGCCTGGGTGTGAGTGGCCTGACAGCACAGCACAGCCTCTCGAGCCCACTGAGGGTGTGGTCTGGCTTGATTCCCCTCCAAACTCACCCACGGCGTCCCACGGTCTGCAGAAGGTGGTTGTTGTAACCTCTGCCTACTTCTCCCACCCAATCCCCACCTGACCCGATTCTCCCATCTCCCAGAACCCCACCAACTCCCCCAGGCCCCCTCTCCCACCCAATCCCACACTCAAGCCCCCTCACAGACCCCATATCCACACCACCCCATCCTCAACCCCTCCCAACCCCAGATCCACTCCCAACCTTTCAAACACTTCCCCAATCTCTCTTCCTGCCCCAATCATATCCCCACCTTCTTCTCTCCACCCCCCCCATTTACTCAACCCTTCCCCATACTCTCTTCATCTGACCCACCTCAGTCTCCTTCCCCATCACTACCCTTGACCACTGGCCATCGTCCCTGGTTTTCCGACCTCCCTCCTCTCAGTTCCTTCACATCCTGATCCAACAGCTTGTTTCTTCCCAACCTTTTCTGTCTGATGGTGGAGGGGTCATGGCTGATGCAGATACCATTCGAGGTGTGCCCGGAGAGTGCTCTGTCACGTGGATGGAACTCGGAGCCCAGGGCTGTTCTCTTTCTCTGAGAGTCTCCAATTCCACTCGAGGCATTGGACTGTCAGTGGAAATGTTCAATCAGTGTTGGCTTGTTTGTCGGGTGCTGTTTGATAAGTGATATGCTCTGGTTCCTCGGGCACTCCATCGTGCCTCTGACACTCAGTTTATCCTGATACCTTGCTGCACCCCTCAACCCAACATGCAGAAGGCGGTATTGCTCGCAGGTATCCTCGAGAGGGCTGTGACAGTGCTCTCTCTGGGCTCTCCAGACCCAGGCCCAGCTTCCTCTGGGTCTTCCCACAGTGAACACTGGCACTCTGGCAGAGACACTGGATGTCATAGGGATGAGCCACAGTGGGGAGAGTGTGTTGGAGGTGGCTCTAATACTGCCAGTGTTTGAGATTGCCAATGCTGTGGGAGTGTCACAACTTCAATCTGGACCAGTCCAGATGTACTGAGGTTCCTCCTCGATGGCCCGGCTGTGTTTGATGTCAGGGATCTCCACCGCCTCTGAACCTGAACTGTGTGACTACAGTAACACTAACATGCCTCAGGAAAAGAAATCCTCCTTCCTTCCATGCTGGGCAAACTGCCCCAGGTATCAAACCCCCACAGCAGCTTAGAATGACACCCTCGGCCACTCCATTCCACTTCTGCAGGGCAGTAAGAATGGCCACACGTGCTGGGGCAGCTGAGATCCAGTGCCAGGCTCTGGCAGGTAGACAGCACTGCAGACTGGGTCTGGGGACAGAGTAGATGAAGCCCACGTCCCTGATGTCAGTACTGGGTTCCCACAACGCCTGACCCAATAACAATGGTGATGCTGTTCAGAGACCGGCACCTTCACCTGGTCAGACAGCACTGCTGCTTAACTAGCTGGAAACTGTGGAGGACATGTCAACTGTCCAATCAGTTACTGGGCCTTGTCCAATCGGTTACTGGGCTGTATCCAATCGGTTTCTGGGCCCTATCCAATCGGTTTCTGGGCCCTATCCAATCGGTTTCTGGGCCCTATCCAATCGGTTTCTGGGCCCTGTCCAATCGGTTACTGGGCTGTATCCAATTGGTTTCTGGGCCCTGTCCAATCAGTTACCGGGCCCTATCCAATCGGTTACTGGGCCCTATCCAATCGGTTACTGGATCCTGTCCAATTGGTTACTGGGCCTTGTCCAATCCGTTATTGGGTTGTGTCCAATCGGTTATTGTGCTAGATCCAATCGGTTACTGGGCCCTATCCAATCGGTTACTAGATTGTGTCCGATCGTTTATTGGGTTGTATCCAATCGGTTATTGGGTTGTGTCCAATCAGTTACTGGGCTGTATCCAATTGCTTACTGGGCCCTGTCCAATCGGTTACTGGGCCCTGTCCAATCGGTTACTGGGCCTTATCCAATTGGTTACTGGGCCTGTCTAATTGGTTACTGGGCCCTGTCCGATCAGTTACTGGTCCTGTCCGATCGGTTACTGGTCCTGTCCGATTGGTTACTGGGCCCTGTCCGATTGGTTACTGGTCCTGTCCGATCGGTTACTGGGTCTGTCCGATCGGTTACTGGGCCCTGTCCAATCGGTTACTGGTTCTGTCCGATCGGTTACTGGGCCCTGTCCGATCGGTTACTGGTCCTGTCCGATGGGTTACTGGGCCCTGTCCGATCGGTTACTGGGCCCTGTCCAATCGGTTACTGGGCCCTGTCCAATCGGTTACTGGGCCCTGTCCGATCGGTTACTGGGCCCTGTCCGATCGGTTACTGGGCCCTGTCCAATCGGTTACTGGGCCCTGTCTGATTGGTTACTGGGCCCTGTCCAATCAAAGACTGGGTTCACCGACTGATGTTTCTGTGGGAAGTTTGGACACATCTCACTCTCTTGGTCCTGAAGTTTGCAGTTACATTCGATGTCCCGAGCCAATTGACCTCTGGACCAAAGGCTAACCCCAGCAGTACTGCACAGGACATCCAATGACCAGAACCCGTCCCACTCACACCCACACAGCTACGGTCTGCATTTCACCTTCCCCTCTCACTGTACCTGGCTTGTCCCTTCCCCCGCTCCTTCGCCACCTCAACACTATGTCATCGGGACACAGCAACACTAACAGGTATTTAATTCCAGGCGTGTTTGTACTTCGGGACGTGCCCTGGATCAAGTGGAGGAGAACTGCCCTTGCTCTGAGTTGTACACAGACGATCCTTTCGGTTGGGGTGTCTGAATGAGAACACACTGCCGTTACAGTGGTACTCACAGTTTGAGGTGTGTTGTATACCACCAGCTCCTAAAGAGGGTGCAACAGCAAAGTGGGTCACCGCTGTCTCTAATGTAAATAGACTTCTGTTTTCCCTCTGCTTCTACTGGGCCTAACGACCAATGAGGAATAGAGTGAAGCCTGCTATGATAACGTGGGGATGGACATGTGTCAGTGGGCAGTTACACATATGTACCAGTAGGCAGTTACATGTGAATGGACATGTGTCAGGTAATTTCACATATGTACCAGTAGGCAGTTACATGTGAATGGACATGTGTCGGGTAATTTCACATATGTACAGGGGGGAGTTACGTGTGAATGGACATGTGTCGGGTAATTTCACATATGTACAGGGGGGAGTTACGTGTGAATGGACATGTGTCGGGTAATTTCACATATGTACAGGGGGGAGTTACGTGTGAATGGACATGTGTCGGGTAATTTCACATATGTACCGGGGGGAGTTACATGTGAATGGACATGTGTCGGGTAATTTCACATATGTACCAGGGAATCTTATGTGTGATCAGTGGGTAATTTCACATATGTACCGGGGGGAAGTTACGTGTGAATGGATGTGTGTCAGTGGGTAATTTCACATATGTACCAGTGGGCAGTTACGTGTGAATGGACATGTGTCAGTGGGTAATTTCACATATGTACCGGGGGGAAGTTACGTGTGAATGGATGTGTGTCAGTGGGTAATTTCACATATGTACCGGGGGGCAGTTACGTGTGAATGGACATGTGTCAGTGGGTAATTTCACATATGTACCAGTGGGCAGTTACGTGTGAATGGACATGTGTCAGTGGGTAATTTCACATATGTACCGGGGGGAAGTTACGTGTGAATGGACATGTGTCAGTGGGGAATTTCACTAGGTACCGGGGAGAGTTATGTGTGATCAAACATGCTGATGGGTTAGTGCAGGTATAGAATATCTGCCTTTATGGGAAATGTCTGTCTTGTTCCCACATCAGCAGCTTTAGGTGTTCCATCCAGGTCCAGTGGAAATCTTCGACTGTGACATCTGATTGCTGGATCACACTGCACACTTCTCTGTAGACCAGTCAGCCTCTGGGGTTCCTGCAGCAGGCTGGCACCAAAATTTCTTTGTTTTCACTGTGTGTTAGTATCTCCCTTTGACAGGTCTCTTTGGGGCTATATCTTATGATCTGTCTGCTAATAACTTGCTCTTGTGTGTATCCAACCCTTCCTGTGTCCTTGACTGTTGAGCGTCTTTCTGTCTAAAGCCTCTGTATCCCCGGGTCTCCGGAGAATGTCCTCCCAGCAGCCGTAACCCGGTTATGTCTTCACTTCTGATTTTTGACTTGTGATGCACTGTGGAAGAGAGGATGGTTCTGTTTAAGGAGGTTGTATACAGAGGAGGAGATCCTGCTCTACGCTGGGCTAAGTATCTTGAGTTTGGAGTCTGATTAGAACTACGGTGCGCTGGGCCTTCGGGAACCCACTATAACTTGTGCTCCTGTCTGCGTGCTTCATTCACAGAGATGCCTACCTCCTGGCACTGATCAACAGCACCACCAGTTTCTTCTCGGGCTTTGTCGTCTTCTCCGTGCTGGGCTTCATGGCGTCTGAACAAGGAGTGGACATCTCAAAGGTGGCAGAATCTGGTGAGAGCTTGCATGCCCCATGGGTGGTAGAACTGTCCTGAGTTCATCTACATCAACCTTGATGCACACTAGTGCTGCTCCTGTTTGCCTACGTCAGGCACGTATCCCCTACACCTTTCCTATCCCTGTACCTGTCCACTTAAAACATTGGAGAAGAATTAGATCATTTGGCTCATCGAGTCTTGGCTGATTTATTATCCCTCTCAACCCCATTCTCCCCTCTTCTCCCCGTAACATGCCCTGACTCGTCAAGGACCTATCAACGTTCAGTTTAAATATAACTGCTTTGTACAGCCCATCTCTTATACTCAATGCTTTGGCCAATGAAGACAAACGTACAAAATACCAGCTTCACTGCCCTAGCCACCTGTGACGCTACTTTCAGACAAGGTCTCTATGTACATCAACACTCTCTAGGTCCCTGCCATTTACTCTGTACACCTGACCAGAGTCTGACTTTTCAAAGTACATGACCTCACACTGATCTGGACTAAATTTCAACTGCCACTATTCTGCCCAACTTTCTGCTAATCCAAGTCCCACTGTATTCTTGGACAACCTTCTTCATTGCCAACGACACGGCCAATTTTTGTATCACCTACAAATTTACTAATCATTACCCTAATGTTCTCATCCAAATTTGGGACATTGACAGAGCTGGGCCAGGAAGTGACAGATGGAGTTCCATCGGAAAAAGTGTGAGGTGATTCTTGTGTGAAGGTCACATGCGAAGGCAAAACAAAGGATTAATGATAGGATTCCTAACAGTGTGGAAGAACAGAGGGACATTGGGCACAGATCCCTCAAAGTTGCTGCACAAGCTGATAGGGTTGTTAAGAAGGTGTGTTGGCCTTCATAGTTGGGGGATTGAGTTCAAGAGTTGTAAGTAATGTTGCGACTCTATAAAACTTTGGTTAGACCGCACTTGGAATATTGTGCTCAGTTCTGGTCACCTCATTATAGGAAGGATGTGGAAGCTTTAGAGAGGGTGCAGAGGAGATTTACTGGGATGCTGCCTGGATTAGAGAGCATATTTTATGGGGCTAAGTTGAGTGAACTAGGGTTTTTCCCATTGGAGCGAAGGAGGATAATAGATTACTCTAGAGATGTATAAGAGGTACAGGTAGAGTGGACAGCCAGGGTGGGAAGGGCTAATACAAAGGGGCATAATCTTAAGATGATTGGAGGAAAGTGGAGTGTGTCAGAGGTAGTGTTTTACACCGAGAGTGGTGGGTGTCAGAAGGAGACACATTACAGACATTTAAGAGACTCTTAGAGACACGAATGGCTGAAAAGTTGGGGGGCGATGTGGGAGGGAAGGTGTAGGTTGATCTTGGAGTAGATTAATAGGATGGCACAACATTGTGGGCTGAAGAGCCTGGACTGTACAGTACGGTTCTGTGTTCAATGTTCTAATAACTTCTATCATTTACAAGGGTCACAGAGCCGGTTCCTGTGGTGGACCGTTTGTTACACCCTTCAGTCAGAGAAAAATCCATCCAGCACTTCTCTGCCATTCCTACAGAGCAGACTGCCGAAAACCTTCCCAAATCACAGATCCACAAAGTGAGAAGACATGGTTTTACGGTCAGGGAGGGAGAGAAGTTCGTAGGGGATCTGCTGCTTGTTTCAGATGTCCAAGTTGTGGCAACAGTTCCCTTTCACCTCATTAGTTCTCTGAAACAACTTGGAATCCTACATCCATTTTTACCTCTGTGAGGGCACGGACATTTTTCCTCCTCCTTGCTTGTGGAGGTCAGAGTCTCCTGGAAAGTGGAGCGTAGCTGGAAGACACTGCCAGAGAGAACAGTGGAAGCAGAGTCTCTGAAAGACTTTAAAAGGTGCCTGGACGAGCTCTTGAATTACTGAGACTCAGAGGACTTGGGAAGTGGGATTAGGATGGACAAGTGCACATCGGTCAGTGTGATTGTAGTGAGTGGAATGGCCTGTTAGACTCATATCGAAATACAAGATGGACAAAGACCCTTCAGCCCATCCAGTCTATCCACCCAGGCTAGTCATAATTCCCTGCAACCTGCCCATTTCCCTCCCAGGCGCACCCCTGCATGTATCTGTCCAAGTGTTGCTTAAATGACACTATTGTACCTCCCTCAACCACTTCCTCGTTCCATATACTCACCACCTTCTGTGTGAAAAAGTTATCATTCAGCTCCCTGTTAAATCCTTCCCCTCTCATCCTAGTTTTGCCCCCAGTTTTGGTTTCCCTTACCCTAGGGAAAAGATTGTTACTGTCCATCATATCTCTGTCTCTTATAATTTTAAACATGTCTGTAAAGTTTCCCCTCACTCTCCTACCTTCCAAGGAATAAGGACCCAGCCTGGATGACCTCTCCCTGTAACAGGTCCTCTGGTTCTATAACCTCCTCGTAAATCTGATAACCCTAAAACAGTGACCGAAACTATACAGCAAGTGTGGTCCTGCCAATGATTCAGACAACTGTAACATCGCTTCCCAACTCCTACACTGTCCTAGACACTGCCATAGGACACGAAGGCCATCTTAGCTGAGGTGGCCAGGTCACAGGTTTCATGCTTTGACCTTTCAAGGTATTGTACTTCTCCTCTGTTATGGTAGAACATTTACTGTCTTTGATAAATTATTGAATGCTGGGTGAAACCAGTCAAGGGATAGAGACATTGAGCACCTCGTTCCACACTTCCAGCACCCTGTGGCTCCCTGTCTCACACTCTCACACCCTCTGTCACCCCGTCCTGCACTGTCACACCCCCTGACAGCCTGGCCCACACTCTCACCCTCTGTCTCACACACACACACGGATAAACACACACACACACACACACACACACACACACACACACACACACACACGGATACACACACACACACACAGGCACATGGGTACGAGCAAGGACGAATGCCAATACATACTCTCATGTGGCAGGAACTTAGCTCAACATGCCTGGAGTTCCCGTCCTCCCTCACTGAGGTGCGACTTGGGGTGATGGTTTGGGATTGGAGATAGGGTGGGGACATGTAAGGGTTGAGGGAGAGGGTTGGGGTGCTGGTTGGGTGTGAGGATGTGAGGACTAACACCAGCTCTCTCCCCAGGCCCTGGCCTGGCCTTCATCGCCTACCCCAAGGCCGTCACTCTGATGCCAATTGCCCCTCTCTGGGCCGCCCTCTTCTTCTTCATGCTGCTGGTCCTGGGACTCGACAGTCAGGTGGGTCACCTGTCTCATAGCCCCTCCCAGCCGTTCACCTTCCCCCCCCCCACCCGACCCAGCAGCGTGGTACTGGGGGAGGGTCAAGGTGTCGGCTGTGCCGCTCTGAGGGATCTACCCCGCTTCTGCCGCGAACTGTGGGGGGTTTGGGGGCCAGCTGAGAGAGAGTCTCACAGTATTGGGGGGGGTTACTGAGAGAGAGTCACACAGTATAGGGGATAGAGTCTCACAGTATAGGGGAGAGAGAGTCACACAGTATTGGGGAGTTACTGAGAGAGAGTCACAGTATCGGGGAATTTCTGAGAGAGAGTCACACAGTACTGGGGAGTTACTGAGAGAGAGAAACACAGTATTGGGGGGTTTCTGAGAGAGAGTCACACAGTACTGGGGGGGTTACTGAGAGAGAGAAACACAGTATTGGGGGGTTTCTGAGAGAGAGTCACACAGTATTGGGGGGTTTCTGAGAGAGTCACACAGTATTGGGGAGTTACTGAGAGAGAGAAACACAGAATTGGGGAGTTACTGAGAGAGTCACACAGTATTGCGGGGTTTCTGAGAGAGAGTCACACAGTATTGGGGGGTTACTGAGAGAGAGTCACACAGTATTGTGGGGTTACTGAGAGAGAGTCACACAGTATTGGGGGGTTACTGAGAGAGTCACACAGTATTGGGGGGTTTCTGAGAGAGAGTCACACAGTATTGGGGGGTTACTGAGAGAGAGTCACACAGTATTGTGGGGTTACTGAGAGAGTCACACAGTATTGGGGGGTTTCTGAGAGAGAGTCACACAGTATTGGGGGGTTTCTGAGAGAGAGTCACACAGTATTGGGGGGGTTACTGAGAGAGAGTCACACAGTATTGGGGGGGTTACTGAGAGAGTCACACAGTATTGGGGGGGTTACTGAGAGAGTCACACAGTATTGGGGGGTTTCTGAGAGAGAGTCACACAGTATTGGGGGGTTTCTGAGAGAGAGTCACACAGTATTGCGGGGTTACTGAGAGAGTCACACAGTATATGTTGGGGGGATGTTACTGAGAAAGTCACACAGTATTGGTAGGGTTCTCACTGAGGGAGTGTGATGGGCTGGGCTATGAACTGGTGGACAGATGCTCAGTAAGATGTGTGCTCTGTGCAGTTTGTGGGTGTGGAAGGGTTCATAACCGGCCTGATGGATCTGCTGCCAGTCTCGATGGCCGGAACCGTCCGCAGGGAGCTGGTGGTCGCCATCTGCTGCCTCATCTGTTTCCTCATCGACCTCTCCATGGTGACAAACGTAAGTCATGGGGTTTGGGGTTCAGCTCAGGGTGAGTGTGTGCATGTGATAGAAAGGGTGGGGTGAATTTGGCAGAGGGGTGGATGCGAGGAGGAAGGTTTTGGGGTGTGGGGTGTAAGCGTGAGGGCTGAGGGACTGAGGGTGAGTCCTGGGGGCTGAGGGTGTGTGAGGGAATGAGGGAGAGAGTGTGGGGGAATAAGGGTGAGTGTGTGAGGGGCTGAGGGTGAGTGCGTGTGACTGGGGGTGAGTGTGCGAGGGACTGGGGGTCAGTGTGCGTGAGACTGAGAGTGAGTGAGGGACTGAGGGTGAATGTAGGGTTGAGGGTGAGCTGGGTAAGTGTGTTGGGGTTGTGGGTGAGTGTGGGGTTGAGGATGGGGATGAGGGTGTTGGTACAGGGTGTCGAACAGTGGGGAAATGCTCTGTCCGGCTACATTTCCCTCTGTCTCAGGACCTGAGTCCAGCCAGTGATCTCACAGGAACAGGCACAGTCACCTTCAGTCCCACGCACACCCACCCCCACCCCCAGACGGGGATTTGTGTGCAGTCAGTGTGATGGGGAGATGGCTGTGGGGCGAGTGGGAACACACTCACTCAGAGTGAGGAGTGGTGAGCACTGCGCACAGTTCTCCAGGTGAGGTACTCTGCTCAACTCTGCCCTACTGACCCACTGCCCTGCTTCCCACCCCCTGCTACGCTAGACTAAACTCTCCTGAACAGTGCTTTCAAACCTCCCTGCCCCTCCAGGTTCGGTACATCCCTTCCCTCCTGTCTGTGAGAGGAGCCCAATGATCCAAGTACCCGAAGCCCTCCTGAGTGTACCAGCTCCTCAGCCACATTTTGAATGGTACTGTCGTCCTGTCTCTTCAAAGGCTGACATTAAGCAGGCATTCGAGGTACTGACCGTCACCATCAGCAAACAGGGAACTGCCGTGCCCGATGCTTTTCAAATCATTGTTAGGGACTTCAGTCAGGGTTACTTGAAGAAATCTCTGCCCACTTATTGTCAACATGTCACCTGCAGCATGAGAGTCCCAACACACTCGACCACTGTGGTATTGCCTTTAAGAACTCCTACTGTTCCATGCCTTGACCACCAGAGGCTATAGGGCAACACTCCACAGATTCGAAGGACAAAGAGGTGGTTGTGAGAGGCAGAGTGGCTACGGGATTGCTTCGAGTAAGTGGACTGGGCCCTGTTCAAGGACTCACCCGTGGATCTGAACAAATACACTACAGTTGTCACGACTTTCTAAAAACGGTCGTAGACGAGTGTGTCCCCATTCAGAGTCTTCCCCAACTAGAAGCTCGGAATGAACCGTGAGATCTGCAATCTGCTGAGGCCCAGATCAGAGGCATTCAGGTCTGACAACTTTAAGAAAGTTACAAAAGGTCCAGGTATGATCTCTGGAAAGCCACCTCACATGCGAAGGTCCAGGTCCAAACCAAACGAGTCAATGAAGGATGTTCAACGGCTGTGGAAGAACTTGCAAGCTACCATGTCCTACAAAGTGAAACCAAGCAACATAGGTGTCAACAGGGCTTCACTTCCAGATGAGCTCAATGCCTTCTGTGTTCACTTTGTCAGTCAAAACGTGGAGGAACCATCACGTAATCCCACAGCCCCCGAAGATCCTGTGATCTCAGACTCTGAGGCCAATGTGAGAGCATCGTTCAGAGGGTAAACTCATGGAAAGCATCCGGCGCAGACTGGGTACTAAAGACCAGTGCTGATCAACTGGCTGGAGTGTTCACCAAGAGCTTTGTCCTCTGGCTTCGGCAGTCTGAGACACCCTCCTGCTTCAGGCAGGCTATCCTGGTGAGCTCCCTCAATGACTACATCCAGTCGCGCTTACATCCACAGTGATGAAGTGTTTGGAAAGGTTGGTGATGAAACATATCAACCCCTACCTGAGGAGCAACTTGGATCCACTCCAATGTGCCTACCTTCACTAAAGCTCAAACCACTCTTCACTCAACCCAGGATGCTCTTCATTGCCTACAGCTTGCCATTCAACACAATCATTCTCTCAAAACTGAACAATAAATCTCCAGGACCTGGCCTTAATAGCTCCTTCTGCAACTGGATTCTTACTTTCCTCACATGTAGGCCCCAATCAGTTCAGATTGGCAACAACATCTCCTCCACAATCTCCATCAGCACAGGAACACCACAGGGCTGTGTGCTTAGCCCCCGCTCTACTCACTTTACACCTGTGACTGTGTGGCTCAGCTCAGCTCCAGTGCCATATTTAAGTTTTGTTGTCATAGACCCAAACAGAAGCGGTGACGAATCAACCTATAGGAGGGAGATTGAACAATCTGGCTGAGTGGTGCCTTAACAACAACTTCCTACTCGCTGTTAGCAAGGCCCAGGAGCTGATTATTGACTTCAGGAGGGAGAAACTGGAGGTCCATGAGCCAGTCCTTATCAGGGGATCAGAGGTGGAGAGGGTCAACAACTTTAAATTCCTCAGTGCTCACATTTCAGAGGATCTGTTCTGGATCCAGCATGCCAGTGCCATTGCGAAGAAAACACAGCAGCACCTCTACTTTCTTAGAAGCTTGTGAAGATTTGGCATGTCATCTAAAATTGTGACAAACTTCTACAGATGTGTGGTGGGAAGTGCATTGACTGGTTGCGTCATAGCCTGGTATGGAGACACCAATGCTCTTGAACTGGAAATCCTACAAACAGTACTGCCTATGGCCCAGTTCACCACAGGTAAAGCCCTCCCCACCATTGAGCACATCTACAAACAGCACTGTCAGAGGACAGCAGCATCCATCGAGGATCCCCACCGTCCAGGCTGTGCTCTCTTCTTGCCGCTTTTTGTTATTATTATTTCGTTTTTTCCCGTTTTTGTACTTGCATGGTTTTATTGTCTTTTGCATGTTGGTTGGGTGCAGTCTTCATTAATGCCATTGGCTTTCTTGTATTTACGGTGAATCTCAGGGTTGTATATGCTGACATATATATACCTTGATAATGAATCTACTTTGAACTTCCCTCACTAACAGGTGGTACATGGGAGTAATCCTGAGATAACAACACTAGAACTCCTGCTTTTTAACTTTGCTTACCTCCCTAAATTTTATTTGCAAGATCTCACCTTCCTTCTTGCCTGTGTCGTGAGTACCAATGTGGACCAGGACCTCTGCCTGCTCACACTCCAAATGCCCTGTGCCTGCCCTGAAATATTCCTGACCCTGGCATCAACACACCATCTTGGAGTTTTGCTCGTAGCTTCAGGAGCCCATCTGTGCCCCTGACTATAGAGCCCCCTGTCACAATTACTGGCCCAGATGTTGTCCTGCCCTCTTGTACAACAAAGCCAGTGCTGGGTGGTCTGGTTATTGTCTCCAAAAGGTGTAGGTGTCAGGAGGGGCTGGTCCGCGGGAGTCTCCTGCACTGCCTGTCCTGGTGGTCTCCTTCTACCAGACTGGTCATGTGTCAGGTCCACCTGTTTGCAACTCTCTCTGCCCCCGTGAGTCCCTCACTGGGTCCCGCTGGACCTGAGAGGAGCTGTGGACAGATACACTGCTAGCAGACAGGAGATCCCAGTCCGTAGTCAGCTCACCCCCTCCGCACTGCAGTGACCATCAGTGGCCACGGTGGGTGGGGAGATAATTCTGGTGACAGCGCCTGCTGGAGAGTTGAATGGTTTGCTGGTGGTCAGTCCTGTAATTGTTGCTCTGTTCTGTGACAGGGGGGGATGTACATCTTCCAACTCTTCGACTACTACTCAGCCAGTGGCATCACCCTGCTCTGGCAGGCTTTCTGGGAGTGTGTCGTTGTCGCCTGGGTCTATGGTGAGTCCTCTCATGTCAGGACAACTGGCTCCTCCATGTTCATCTAACTCATCCCATCCCCCTGCACATAAAGATAAAGATTTTGTAAAGATTAGAATTATTTATCACATGAACATTGAAACATCAAAACACACGGTGAAATGCATTGGTTTGTGTCAACGAGCAACACAGTCCAGCGTGCGTTGTGCTGAGGACAGCCCACAAGTGTCATCATGATCCTGGTGCCAATGTAACATGCCCACAACTCACTAACCCTAATCTGCATGTCTTTAGACCAACCCGCATCGTCACGGGAAGAACGTAGAGACAGCGGCAGAAACTGATCCCCAATCACTGGCACTGTAAAGTGGCATGTCAGTGGTTAGGCCACCGTTCTGCCCCTCTGTCTCTCTATTCCCCCCCCCATTCCCTGTCTGTCCATGGTCCATATCCACTCCCCCATTCCCTGTCTGTCCATGGTCCATATCCCCCATTCCCTGTCTGTCCATGGTCCATATCTACTCCCCCCATTCCCTTTCTGTCCGTGGTCCATATCCCCCCATTCCCTGTCTGTCCATGGTCCATATCTACTCCCCCCATTCCCTTTCTGTCCGTGGTCCATATCCCCCCATTCCCTGTCTGTCCATGGTCCATATCTCCCCCATTCCCTGTCTGTCCATGGTCCATATCTCCCCCATTCCCTGTCTGTCCATGGTCCATATCTCCCCCATTCCCTGTCTGTCCATGGTCCATATCTCCCCCATTCCCTGTCTGTCCATGGTCCATATCCCCCCCATTCCCTGTCTGCCCATAGTCCATATCCCCCATTCCCTGTCTGTCCATGGTCCATATCCACTCCCCCCATTCCCTTTCTGTCCGTGGTCCATATCCCCCCATTCCCTGTCTGTCCATGGTCCATATCCCCCCATTCCCTGTCTGTCCATGTTCTATATCCCCCCATTCCCTGTCTGTCCATGGTCCATATCCCCCCATTCCCTGTCTGTCCATGTTCTATATCCCCCCATTCCCTGTCTGTCCATGGTCCATATCCCCCCCATTCCCTGTCTGTCCATGGTCCATATCCCCCCCATTCCCTGTCTGTCCATGGTCCATATCCCCCCCATTCCCTGTCTGTCCATGGTCCATATCCACTCCCCCCCATTCCCTTTCTGTCCGTGGTCCATATCCCCCCATTCCCTATCTGTCCATGGTCCATATCCCCCCCATTCCCTTTCTGTCCATGGTCCATATCCCCCATTCCCTGTCTGTCCATGGTCCATATCTACTCCCCCCATTCCCTTTCTGTCCGTGGTCCATATCCCCCCATTCCCTGTCTGTCCATGGTCCATATCTCCCCCATTCCCTGTCTGTCCATGGTCCATATCTCCCCCATTCCCTGTCTGTCCATGGTCCATATCTCCCCCATTCCCTGTCTGTCCATGGTCCATATCTCCCCCATTCCCTGTCTGTCCATGGTCCATATCCCCCCCATTCCCTGTCTGCCCATAGTCCATATCCCCCATTCCCTGTCTGTCCATGGTCCATATCCACTCCCCCCATTCCCTTTCTGTCCGTGGTCCATATCCCCCCATTCCCTGTCTGTCCATGGTCCATATCCCCCCATTCCCTGTCTGTCCATGTTCTATATCCCCCCATTCCCTGTCTGTCCATGGTCCATATCCCCCCATTCCCTGTCTGTCCATGTTCTATATCCCCCCATTCCCTGTCTGTCCATGGTCCATATCCCCCCCATTCCCTGTCTGTCCATGGTCCATATCCCCCCCATTCCCTGTCTGTCCATGGTCCATATCCCCCCCATTCCCTGTCTGTCCATGGTCCATATCCACTCCCCCCCATTCCCTTTCTGTCCGTGGTCCATATCCCCCCATTCCCTATCTGTCCATGGTCCATATCCCCCCCATTCCCTGTCTGTCCATGGTCCATATCCACTCCCCCCCATTCCCTTTCTGTCTGTGGTCCATATCCCCTCATTCCCTGTCTGTACACGGTCCATATCCCCTCATTCCCTGTCTGTACATGGTCCATATCCCCTCATTCCCTGTCTGTCCGTGGTCCATATCCCCCCCATTCCCTGTCTGTCCGTGGTCCATATCCCCCCCCCCATTCCCTGTCTGTCCATGGTCCATATCCCCCCATTCCCTGTCTGCCCATAGTCCATATCCCCCATTCCCTATCTGTCCATGGTCCATATCCACTCCCCCCCCATTCCCTTTCTGTCCGTGGTCCATATCCCCCCATTCCCTGTCTGTCCATGGTCCATATCCCCCCATTCCCTGTCTGTCCATGTTCTATATCCCCCCCCATTCCCTGTCTGTCCATGGTCCATATCCACTCCCCCCATTCCCTGTCTGTCTATGTTCCATATCCCCCATTCCCTGTCTGTCTATGTTCCATATCCCCCATTCCCTGTCTGTTCATGGTCTTGCCGATGTGTCTGTGTAATTGTTGCTGTTGTATTTGCCTCCACCACTAACCCGTTCCAGGCACCCACCACTCCATGTTAAAAAAATTACTTTGTCTATGAATCTTATTTAAACTAACACTCCCCCACCACCCCCCCCATCACCCTTCGTCCTAACTAGTCTTCTACCCTGGGCAAAATACTCCGACTGCCTACCCTATCTAGTCCTCTCATAACTTTATAAACTTCTATCAGGCCACATCTATTCGGGTGCAGAGAAGACCCACTCACCAACCTCACGCACAGAGGCAGGCCTCCAACCCCAGACTAGGCCGCCTCTATGCCTCCAAACTCCAGTCCCAGGCCTAGGCCTACACTGTCGTACTCTCAGGCATCGGCCTTTGGACTTCCGGACCAGGCAACCTCAGGAGCTATGATCACCAGGCCTTGACTTCCAGCCCATTCCCTTATCCGAATTGCCCGTCCATTTACTGGGAATCGTCCTTGCCGTAGGGGGAGGAGGGGGCTGTGACGGGGTGAACACCGATCTTTTCCTCCTCTGGCCCTCAGGTGCGGAGCGTTTCATTGGAGACATCACCCGGATGATCGGCTACCGCCCCTTTCCCTGGATAAAGTGGTGCTGGCTGTTCATCACACCCTGTGTCTGCGTGGTGAGTGAAGACCCCGACTCCCCTACCCAGGCTGCGACACCGAGAGCCCATCGGGGTGGCCAAGAATCACCTCACCACAGGCTGTGAAGAGCTCAGCGATAAGTCCCTAAATTCTCGTTTAGACCACACTGTGGTCAGTTCTCATCACCTCATTATAGCAAGGTGTAGAAGCTTTAGGAAGGGTGCGGAGGAGATTTACCGGGGTGCGGCCTGAATTAGAGAGCGTGTCTGATGAGGATAGGCTGAGCGAGCTGGGCCTTTTCCCTTTGGAGTGAAGGAGGAAGACAGGAGACTTGATAAAGGTGTATGAGAGTTACCGATAGAGTGGACAGAGGGTGGAAATGGTTCATACAAAGGGGCAGAACTTGAAGGTAGGTGATGGAGGAAAATATAGGGGGATGTCAGAGGAAGGTTTTTCACACCAGGATTGGGTGTGAGGGACTCTGGTAGCAAAGGCAGATAAATTAGGGGCGTTTAAGAAATTCTTATATAGACACCCGGATGATAGAAAAATGGAGGGTTCTGTAGGAGGGGAGGGTTATGATACTACAGTAGGTTAAAAGCAACCTACCTGGACATCAGAAGTTTGAGAGGAGGGATTTCCCTCGGATCCACTGCCTGTGGATTGCGGCAGTGTAACTGAGCTCCAGCCGGCAACCAGTCCTGAACTGGAGGGGGACCAATATCCTCGCGGGAGGGTTTGTTAATGTTTGGTGGGGCTTCAACTAGAGTTTCAGGGATGGGACCCAGAGTGCCAGAACAGATCGTGGAGAGCCCATGGAGGCAGATGTTGGTGAGACCTCAGACAAAGTCAGGAATCAAAAGGTTGAGCATGGTGTGACTAGTGTCCTGAGCTGTGTACATTTCAATGCAAGCAGTATTGTAGGAAAGGCAGATGAGCTCAGGACATGGATCAACACCTGGAATTATGACGTTGTAGCCATTAGTGAGACTTGTTTGCAGCAGGGGCAGGACTGGCAGCTCAGTGTTCCGGGGTTCCATTGTCTTAGACGTGACAGCGTTGGGGGGGGGGGATTAAAGGAGGAGGGTGGCGTTACTAGTCAGGGAAAATGTCACGGCAGTGGTCAGTCAGGGCAGACTGGAGAACTCATCTAGTGATGCGTTTTGGGTGAAAAGCAGACATAAGAAAGTTATGAGCACATTAATGAGGCTATATTACAGAGCACCCAACAGTCCTAAGGACTTAGAGGAACAAATTTGTAGAGAGATCGCAGACTGTTGCAAGAAACATGAGGGTGTTATAGGAGGTGATTTTAACTTTACACATATTGACTGGGAATCCCGTACTGTAAAAGTACTAGATGGGGTAGAGTTTGTCAAATATGTTCAGGAAAGTTTCCTTAATCAGTACGTAGAAGTCCCAAAGAGAGAGTTTGCAACACTTGATCTGATATTGGGGAATGAGACAGGGTAGGTAACAGCAGTTCACGCAGGGGAACACTTTGCATCCAGTGTCCACAATGCAGTCAGTTTCAAAGTAAGTATGCAAAAAGATAGGTCTGGTCCACGTGTTGAGATTCTAAATTGGAGAAAGGCCGATTTTGATGGTATCAGAAATGATCTGGCAAGTGTGGTTTGATGGTATCAGAAATGATCAGGCAATGGTGTACTTGGAAAGTGGAAAGTCTTCGAAAACGAAACGTTAAGAGTATGAAGGTTGTATGTGCCTGTCTGAATAAAGGGTAAAGATAACAGGTGTAGGGAACCTTGGTCTTCAAAGATAGAGAGGCCCTGGTTAAGAGTCAAAAGGAGGTGCATAGCATGCATAGGCCGGTAGGAACAAATGAGGTGCCTCTGGGGTACAAGAAATGCAAGGGAACACTTAAGAAAGAAATCAGGAAGGCTAAAAGAAGGCATGAAGTTACTCTAGCAGACAAGGTGAAGGATTCTACAGATATGTTAAGAGCATAAGGATTGAAAGGAACAAAATTGGTCTTCTGGAAGACCAGAATGGTAAGGAGATGGGGGAAAGATCTTAAATGCATTCTTTGCATCTGTATTTACTTGGAAGACATACAGAGTCTATAGAAGTGAGGCAAAGCAGCATCAACTTCATGGACCCTGTACGGATTAGAGAATGAGGTGTTTCCTACCCTGAGGCCAATGAGGGTGGATAAATCCCCAGGGCTTGACAAGGTGTTCCTTTGGACCCTGTGGGAGGCAAGTGCAGAAATTGCTAGGGCCCTAGCAGAGATATTAAAAACATCCTTAGGGACAGGAGAGGTACCAGAGGATTGGGCAATAGCCGATGTTGTTCTGCTGTTTTAAAAAAAAGGCTCTAAGCCGAAACCAGGAAATTATATGCCAGTGAGCCTAACATCAGTTGTGGGAAAGTTATTGGAGAGTATTCTAAGGGACTGAAGTAAAAGTATTTGGATAGATATGGTCTCATTAAGGGTAGTCAGCGTGGCTTTGTGTGGTAGGTCATATCTAACCTATCTTAGAGTTTTTTTGAGGAAGTTAGCAGAATCAGGAAGTTATCACTGGCATGTGTCCTGAAATGTGGTCGTCAGGAAAGTGGATGAAGGCAAGGCAGTGGATGTTGTCTACATGGACTTTAGTAAGGTGTTTGACAAGGTCCCACATGGGAGGCCTTATTATTATTACTATTATTGTTAATTGTAATCATAATTAATAGTAATTGAGTTTGTGGAAGAAGCCTGAGAGTGGTAGTAGATGGTTGCCTCTCTGACTGGAGGCCTGTGACTAGTGGTGTGCCACAGGGATCAGTGCTGGGTCCTTTGTTGTTTGTCATCCACATCAATGATCTGGATGATAATGTGGTTAACTGGATCAGCAAATTTGCAGATGACACCAAGTTTGGAGGTGTAGCAGACAGTGAGGAAGGCTATCATGGCTTATAGAGGGACCTGCATCAGCTGGGAAAATGTGCTGAGAAGTGGCAGATGGAATTTAATGTAAACAAGTGCAAGGCTTTACACTTCAGTGGGATCAACCAGGGTAGGTTTTACACAGTGAACAGTCGGGCACTGACGAGTGTGGTAGAACATAGGGCTCTGGGAATACAGGTATATAATTAATTGAAAGTGGAGGCACAGGTAGATAGGCTTGTAAAGAAAGCTTTTGGCACACTGGCCTTCATAAATCAATGTATTGAGAACGGAAGTTGGGATGCTATGTTGAAGCTGTATAAGACGTGAGGTGAGGCCTCATTTGGAGTATTGAAAACTGCAGTTTTGGTCACCAACCTACCGGAAAGATGTAAGCAAGGATAAAAGAGTGCAGAGAAAATTTACAAAGATGTTGCCGGGTCTGAATGAAAAATAAGGAAGGATTGAAAAGGTTAGGACTATGTTCATTAAAACGAAGAAGATTGTGAGGAGATTTGATAGAGGTATACAAAATTATGAGGAGTATAGAAAGAGCAAACGCAAGGAAGCCTTTTCCACTGAGGTTGGGTGGAACTGCAAGCAGAGGTCATGGGTTAAGGGTGAAAGGTGAAAAGTTTGAGGGGAAACTTCTTCACTCAGAGGATGTGAGAGTGTGGAATGAGCTGCCAGCACAAGTGATGCATGCGAGCTCGATTTCAACGTGTGAGAGAAGTTTGGATAGGTACATGGAAAGGGGTGTGGAGGGCTGGTTGATGGGGGGAGGCAGTTTAAATACTTTTGGTGTGGACTAGATGGGCTGAAGGGCCTGTAAAGTGTTATCTGTTCCGTGTTCTAAACCCTAACAGGTGTGCCCTCCAGCTGAGGGATATTGAACCTGGCCTCACCATTCAGGACTGAGGTGGGGAGATATTTCCTCACCTGGCGGGGTTTCTTTGACCACCGGGAGTGTTGGAGTCTTTGTCACTTAGTTCATCCGAAGCGGAGACACCCAGGCTATCAGAGGGGGGATAGGAGCAGGATCACAGTGCTGGTGTGGGAGGCACATCCTGCGGGCTCCTGGGTGGGAGGTCGCTGGTGTGGAGACTGGGTCTCCTGTACAGGACAGAGGGCTGGTGGAGATGGAGTGGACCCTGGGGTCAGTGTCTTCCCAGCGAGACCCAGGGGTACCCTTCGAAGACCGCATGGACCGCACTGAAATGTCCCCCTTGTCTGTGAAGCCCACTGGGACGGATGACGTACCGTCAGACCGGGCTGACTGTCACCACTGACGGTCTGACCTCCAGACGTTAGACGGGGGGCTCGTCGCGTCTGAGGGAGAACAGCTGGCACATCTGAGAGTGTTGAATGAGGAAGTTGTCATGGGGCCGAGCTGTGTGCAGGTTTGGCAGTGCCTCGTGTGTACTCAGTGGCTGCTTTATCTCAGAAACTGCCATCAACAATCTCTAGAGTTTACCAAGAATGGTTTGAAAAACAAAACACGTCCAGTGAGCACCAGCTCAGTGAGCAAAATGCCTGGTTACTGAGAGAGGTCAGAGGAGAATGGCCAGACTGGTTCAAGCCGACAGGAAGGTGACAGTAACTCAAATAACCACACGTTACAGCAGTGGTGTGCAGAAGAGCATCTCTGAATGCACAACACGTTAAACTTTGAAGTGGACGGGCTACAGCAGCAGAAGACCAGGAACGTACACTCAGTGACTATTTTATTTAATGGTGTCTACATGTGCTGTGTGGTGAGGAGGGCCTCTGCCTGTGGCGGACTGTGCTGGGTCCTCCACTTTCTGTGGTGTTTTCCGTCCTGACTAGGGTTCACGAGGATTATTCCATGAATGAAAGGGTTAACGCATGAAGAGCATCTGATGGCGCTGGGCCTGTGCTTGCTGGAGTTTAGAAGAATGGGGGGGAGGGGATCTCATTGGAGGCGATCGAATACTGAAAGGTCTAAATAGAGTGGATGTGGAGAGGATGTTTCCTGTAGTGGGGGAGTCTAGGACCAGAGGGCACAGCCTCAGAATAGACGGACGACCATTCAGAACAGAGATGAGGAGGAATTTCTTTAGCCAGAGGGTGCTGAATCTGTGGAATTCTTTGCCACAGCTGGTTGCAGGGGCCAAGTGACAGAGTATTTTTAAAGCAGAATTTGATACATTCTTGATTAGTCGGGGCATCAAAGGATATAGGGAAAAGGCAGGAGAATGGGATTGAAATGGATGCTAAATCAGCCATGATGGAACGGCAAAGCAGACTCGATGGGCTGAATGGCCTAATTCTGCTCCTATGCCTTGTGGTGTTATCAAGACTTAGATGGTGGATGTAAATATGCCCCTCACATGTTTCCATTTCCTTCCTGTATTTGCTGAATAGTGGGATCTTGCAGTGCAAGACAAGGATTGGGCAGTTGGCCACGCACAGCAAGGAATGGTTCAGCTGCTGAGGTTGAAGTACCAAGCTAACGCACCACATTTCTCCGCAGGGAATCTTCCTGTTTCACGTAGTGAACTATAAACCGCTGACGTACAACAAGAGCTACGTGTACCCATGGTGGGGAGAGACCTTCGGCTGGTTCCTTGCCCTGGCATCCATGGCCTGTATCCCCACCACCGTGCTCATCAAGCTTCTGTGCAGTAAGGGATCTCTGCGAGAGGTCAGTTGCACAATGTCTACTGGGTGGGGGTGAGAATGTCCACGGGCTGTGGGTGGGGAGAGTTGGTGATTGACTGGTTAGGTCTGTAATGACCCTGGGTTAATAAGTTATGAAATGTTCTAGGTGATGAATCTAGTCAGGCATCTGATCAGCAGGTGTTCCTGCAGGGCCGAAGTGAGGGGAGCAGTGGTGGGGGGGGGGGGTGTAAGGAATAATTGGATGAAAACGGGGGGAGATGGTGGTGCGGGGTGGACGTGGGTGGGGGTTGTCTGGTCTGGGACAGGAGATCTGGGCTGTCTGGGCCGTTCTCAGGGCGGGTTCTGATCAAGTGTCTGTGTCCACAGCGCTGGAAGCTGCTGACCACACCAGTGTGGGGCTCCCACCACCTGCAGTACATGACCATGGAGACGTCCCTCAAGTTCCTGGGTCCTCAGGGAGTTCCCCAGGACCTCAAAGAGAAGGAGACAGCCATCTAACAAGACAGCTCTGAGCCTCGAACACCTTCCCTCTCTGCTTGCTGATCCAGCCGTCCCATTCACACTCAGCTTCTCCTGTATTGTACAGACTGTGAACCTCGGTCCTAGTTTGGGTTGTATTTTCTTCGGATGCATTCTTTCCTCTTAGAGCGCGCAGTGACAATGGAACCACGCCTGTCCCAGGAACACCGGTGAAGCTGCCTGGATGATGGGGTGTGTACGGCAGCCCGCAGGCTAGCAGCTCCTTATCGCTGAAAACAATCTAATCAGGTGGAAGATGCCAGCGTTTACGCCAGCTGATCACCGAGGGATGTTTGCTGATGGGGGTTGTGGGGAAGGGATGGGGGTGTAGCCCAGGGCAGGTCTGGAAGTTGAGAGAGGAATTTTTTTTTATTTAGACAGGGCAAGTTCCAGCTGGAATGGGCTGACAGGATCAGGGCAGCCTCACTCACTTCCTACAAGGCAGCAAGAAAATGGGAAAACAGCGGGTTGACGATGAATCTGGCGGGTGACCAAGATGACCCTGGATGTGACAGCTTCCCAGTCGGTTTCAGATGGTCTCTCTGCCCTGGTGGCCGGTGACAAGGTGCTAGTTGCTGAATCGTAAACACAGGGTTCCGGCCCAAAACGTCGACCGATCTTTTTCCACGGATGCTGCCCGACCTGCTGAGTTCCTCCAGCGTGTTGTGAGTGTTGCTAGTTGCTGAATGTAGGCCCCAATTCCGTCTCTGTCCTGGGCAGCTGGTTGACCCTGCCCAAACGCGGATCTACCCATTCTGCCCAAACGCGGATCTACCCATTCTGCCCAAACGCGGATCTACCCATTCTGCCCAAACGCGGGTCTACCCATTCTGCCCAAACGCGGACCTACCCATTCTGCCCAAACACAGACCTACCCATTCTGCCCAAACGCGGACCTACCCATTCTGCCCAAACGCGGATCTACCCATTCTGCCCAAACGCGGACCTACCCATTCTGCCCAAACGCGGACCTACCCATTCTGCCCAAACGCGGACCTACCCATTCTGCCCAAATGCGGATCTACCCATTCTGCCCAAACGCGGATCTACCCATTCTGCCCAAACGCGGGTCTACCCATTCTGCCCAAACGCGGGTCTACCCATTCTGCCCAAACGCGGGCTTACCCATTCTGCCCAAACGCGGACCTACCCATTCTGCCCAAACGCGGACCTACCCATTCTGCCCAAACGCGGACCTACCCATTCTGCCCAAACGCGGATCTACCCATTCTGCCCAAACGCGGATCTACCCATTCTGCCCAAACGCGGGTCTACCCATTCTGCCCAAACGCGGACTTACCCATTCTGCCCAAACGCGGACCTACCCATTCTGCCCAAACGCGGGTCTACCCATTCTGCCCAAACGCGGGTCTACCCATTCTGCCCAAACGCGGGTCTACCCATTCTGCCCAAACGCGGAGCTACCCATTCTGCCCAAACGCGGGTCTACCCATTCTGCCCAAACGCGGAGCTACCCATTCTGCCCAAACGCGGAGCTACCCATTCTGCCCAAACGCGGGTCTACCCATTCTGCCCAAACGCGGGTCTACCCATTCTGCCCAAACGCGGAGCTACCCATTCTGCCCAAACGCGGGTCTACCCATTCTGCCCAAACGCGGGTCTACCCATTCTGCCCAAACGCGGGTCTGCCCATTCTGCCCAAACGCAGATTTACCCATTCTGCCTAAGCCGGGATGAGATCACAAATGTCCCATTCAACCTGCTTGAGGTTTTGCATCGAGCTCAGGACATCCCAAAGCCCTGAACGGGATCGAAGTGAACATATGCATCCACCAACTCAGCAATGACCAGACTTTCGAAGGGAAAAGCAGCAAGTGTTGGCAACACTCAACAGGGCAGGCAGCATCTGTGAGAGGAGAAACAGAGGCAAGACTTCGTCATCAGGACGGGCAGGGACACAGAGCAAGCTGCAGAGTGAGGGAGGGGGAAGGGGTTGTATATGCTGGGGTAAAACGGTGACTATTGGGGTAAGGTTCTGTGGTCAGTGAGTGGACGAGTCGGTTCGAGAGGAGAGTGGGGACAGTGTGTGAGTTGTGAAATGAGGATGGTTAGAGAGAATCGGGACAGAGGGTGAGGGAATTGTGAAGTGCAGGGCAGGAGTATTTTCTTGACCAGATTATTGTAAGCAATAAGTATTGACAGAACTGGGGTGAACTTTCCTGCTCTCTTTGATGTGCCCATCCAAGAGAAAGGACAGGGCTTTCCTTTATTCCGTCAGCCTGGTCTTTGTCTCAGGCTCTGGAGCCCTGACCTCTGACCTTCCAGCTCAGAGGTGAGAGCACAACCCTGGGGCCAGGCAGGCACCAGGCTGTCTCTCCCCCCACCTCATGTTGATCGAAGGGGCTGTGGGCCCCCCGCTCTGGTCAAAGCTTCGGTCAGACTGATACAGTGATGGTGAGTCCATGTGGACCGCCTTGCCTGGAATATCACTGAACGTGCCAAAGTTCCACAAGGCCTTCGCTGGAGAAAGGGAAGGAGACTTGGGACAGGAGTGACGGAGAGGTTGGCCAGTGACTGGACGGGGGGCATGTACCCCTGCCAGTGAGAATCAAGGATGTGATACGGATGAGCCTCACTCGGAGGAATAACCAGAGGGTTTTCACTCCTGCACGGACCACTTCTCATTTTCACCTTCTGCAGGTCATTAATGGAACAAAACAAATTCGCTCTAGCTTACACAATGCAATAAAATTTTGAACATTGTGTGACTTGGCTTCATTATTGCGTTGTGCTTGGACATTACAGGAACAGGCCCTTCAGCCCATCTTGTTTGTGATTAGATTAGCTTTATTTGTCACATTTACATAAAAACACAGTGAAATGCATCACTTGTCAAATCAAATCAGCAAGGATGTGCTGGGACAACCCATTAGTCTCATCACACTTCTAGCACCAACGCAGCACACCCAAAACTTAGTAACGGTAACCCGTATGTACTTGGAATGTGGGAGGAAACTGGAGCCCCACGGGGTCACGGAGAAAACATACAAACTCGGATCTGTAGTTGCTAGCGATTGTGCTAACCACCATGCTACGCGTCTAAAATGGTAACACTAAGATGCTGAAGACAATAGCTGTGTAGCAGCCACTTAAACACTATTAGCCACTTCTCTATGATAGAGTCATAGGGAAGTACAGCACAGGAACTGGCCCTTTGCCCAGCCAGCCATGCTGAACCTACTCCCCTCGACCTGCACGGAGACCATGGCCCCCCAGGCCCCTACTATCCACGTACCTATCCAAACTTCTCTCAAACCTTGCAATCGGGCTCTCAGGCACCACTTATATTGCCAGCTCATTCCACACTCTCACAACCCTCCAAGTGAAGAAGTTTCCCCTCAAACTTTTCACCTTTCACCCTTAACCCATGACCTCTGGTTGTAGTCCCACCCAGCCTCAGTGGAAAAAGCTTGTTTGCATTTACCCTGTCTATACCTCTCATAATTTTGTACACATCCATCAAATCTCTCCTCATTCTTCTAAATTCCGAGGAATAAAGTCCTAACCCATTCAATCTTTCCTTATAACTCAGGTCCTCCAGACCCAGCAACATCCGTGTAAATTTTCTCTGTACTCTTTCCACCTTGTTTACATCTTTCCGGCAGGTAGGCAACCAAAACTCCAAATTAGGCCCAACCATCTTGTACAACTTCAACATGACAATTCCATCTCCTGTACTCAGTATTGCGTTTGCCTACACCACCAACGGTATGCAATGCTGCAAGTGTGCGTTAACCAGCGTTTGAAACCGTCACACCCGTATCCCACCTGTGAACATATTTAAACAGACCCCAGTCCCACACTCAGAACCTCTCCTCCAGGTTGTGGCCTGACGTGGCTTAAAGCCCGAGCAGTTCCTCATCCGCAAGATGTCCTGCTGGATTCGCACCTCTGCCCGGCGTCGTGGACTGGACACTAGGCGGGGACGCCACCTCACTGCCCACATCCCGGGGGCTCCAAACACGCCCACGGGTTGGACTCTGAGGAGGGAGGGATCGCTCACTCTGCTCTCTCCCTTCCGCCCACAAACTGACACACCACACCAGCCACGGGAAGAATCCCCGGCTTCTGTGAACATGCAGGGACCCAAATCACTACTAGTCACGGGGAGAATCCTTAGATTCTGTGAACGTGCGGGGACAAATCACACCAGCCACAGAGAGAATCCCCGGGTTCTCCGAACGAGCAGAGACTCAAATCATACTCGTCACGGAGGGAGTCCCTGGGTTCTGTAAACGTGTGGGGACAAATCACACTGGTCACAAAGAGAATCCCTGGGTTCTGTGAACATACAGGGACTCAAATCACACTGGTCACGGAGAGAGTCCCTGGGTTCCGAGAACACAGGAAGATGATACAATTAAACACGTGGCTAAGGAGTTGGTGCAGGAAGTAGGGCGGCAGCTTTTGGATCATTGGGAAGGTGGGACGTGTAGAGAGACGGCTTGCACTGGAACTGGGAGGGGTCCGGTCTGAAGGGGGTTCGGCGCTGGTGCTGCACGAAGGTCGGGGATTGGGAGGGGGAGCTAAACTGGAGTTGCAGCGGGATGGGAATCAGTTGAACTGAGTTGACTTTATTTCTTACGTCCTTCACATACATAAGTGAAAATCTTTACGTTACATCTCTGTCTAAGTGTGCAAAGTGCAATCATAGTAATTTATAATAAATAGAACGGTCAATGTAATATAGAGTACACTCAAATCAGCGCGAGTTAATCAGTCTGATGGCCTGGTGGAAGAAGCTGTCCCGGAGCCTGTTGGTCCTGGCTTTAGTTGCAGTACCGTTTCTCGGATGGTAGCAGCTGGAACAGTTTGTGGTTGGGGTGACTCGGGTCCCCAGTGATCATTCGGGCCCTTTTCTCACACCTGTCTTTGTAAATGTCCTGAATCATGTGAAGTTCACAACCACAGATGCGCTGGGCTGTCCGCACCACTCTCTGCAGAGTCCTGTGACTGAGGGAAGTACAGTTCCCATACCAGGCAGTGATGCAGCCAGTCAGGATGCTCTCAGTTGTGCCCCTGTAGAAAGTTCTTAGGATTTGGGGGCTCACACCAAACTTCCTCAACCGTTTGAGATGAAAGAGGCTCAATTGTGCCTTTCTCACGACACAGCTGGTGTGTACAGACCACGTGAGGTCCTCGGTGATGTGGATGCTGAGGAACTTAAAGCTGTTTACCCTCTCAAGCCCAGATCCATTGATGTTAATAGGGGTTAGCCTGCCTCCATTCCTCCTGTAGTCCACAACCAGCTCCTTCTTTTGCGACATTGAAGGAGAGGTTATTTTCTTGACACCTCTGTGTCAGAGAGACACAGTGTAGGCCACCTCGTTACTGTTTCAGATTAGGCCAATCAATGTAGTGTCATCAGCAAATTTAATTTGCAGATTGGAACTGTGGGTGGTGACACAGTCATGGGTATACAGAGAGTAAAGGAGGGGGCTCAGTACACAGCCCTGAGGGGCTCCTGTGTTGAGAGTCAGAGGGTTGGAGGTGAGGGAGCCCACCCTTACCACCTGCCGGTGATCTAACAGGAAGTCCAGGATCCAGCTGCACAAGGCAGGGTGAAGGCCGAGGTTTCTGAGCTTCTTGTCGAGCCTGGATGGAATTATGGTGTTGAATGCTGAACTGTAGTCCAAGAACAGCATTCTCACATAAACATCCCTCAATGCACCATAAGGCATACAGTGCATTGGCCTTCATCAATTGTGGGATTGAGTTTAGGAGCCGAGAGGTAATGTTACAGCTATATAGGACCCTGGTCAGACCCCACTCGGAGTACTGTGCTCAGTTCTGGTCACCTCACTATAGGAAGGATGTGGAAACTATATAAAGGGTGCAGAGGAGATTTACAGGAATGTTACCTGGATTGGGGAGCATGCCTTAAGAGAATAGATTGAGTGAACTCGGCCTTCTCTCCTTGGAGTGGCGAAGGATGAAAGGTGACCTGATAGAGGTGCATAAGACGAGGAGAGGCATTGATCGTGTGGATAGTCAGAGGCTTTTTCTCAGGGTTGAAGTGGCTAACATGGGCACAGTTTTAAGGTGCTTGGAAGTAGGCACAGAGGAGATGTCAGGGGTAAGTTTTTTACGCAGAGAGTGGTGAGTGTGTGGAATGGGCTGTCAGTGATGCTTGTGGAGGCGGAAACGATGCGGTTTTTTAAGAGACTCCTGGACAGATAGATGGAGCTTAGAAAAATAGAGGGCTATGGGTAACCTTCAGTAATTTCTAAAGTAAGTACTTGTTGGGCACAGCATTGAGGGCTGAAGGGCCTGTATTGTGCTGTAGGTTTTCTATGTTTTTATGTTTCTCCAGATGTGTAAGGACAGTGTGTAGAGCTGTGGCTATTGTGTCATCTGTTGATCGGTTGTGTCGGTAGGTGAATTGTAGGGGGTCCAGTGTGGGTGGTAGCAAGCTGCAGATGTAATCCTTGACCAGCCTCTCAAAGCATTTGCTATTATTGAGGTGAGTGTGACAGGACGCCAGTCGTTTAGGCATGTTACCTTGGTCTTTTTTGGTACAGGGACAATGGTGGATAACTTGAAGCCAGAACAGACAGTGGAGAGGGTGTGGAGGCAGATATTGATAAATGCTCTGACGAAGTCAGGAACTGAAAGGTTGAGTATGGTGCGACTACCGTTCTGAGCTGAGCAGAATGTCAGACGAGAGGCCAAGGATCAGCACCTGGAATGATGACTTTGCAGCCATTAGTGAGACTTGGCTGCAGGAGGGGCAGGACTGGCAGCTCAGTGTTCCGGGGTTCCATGTTTTAGTTGTGACAGAGTGGGGGGGGGATTAAAGGAGGAGGGTGGTGTTACTAGTCAGGGAAAATGTCACGGCAGTGGTCAGTCAGGGCAGACTGGAGAACTCATCTAGTAATGCGCTTTGGGTGGAACTGAGAAATAAGGAAGTTATGACCACATTAATGGGGCTGTTATTACAGACCACCCACTGGTCCGAGGGATTTAGAGAACAAATTTGGAGAGAGATCGCAAACTTTGCAAGAAACATGAGGTTGTTATCGGAGGTGATTTTAACTTTCCTCATATTGACTGGGAATCCCATACTCTAAAAGGGATGGGATAGAGTTTGTCAAAAATGTTGAGGAAACTTTCCTGAATCGGTATACTGAAGTCCGAAAGAGAGAGTGTGCAGGAAAGAGGAAATGAGACAGGGCAGGTTATGGAAGTTTATGCAGGGGAACACTTTACATCCAGTGACCACAATGCCATCAGTTTCAAAGTAAATATACACAAAGATAGGTATGGTCCACTGGTTAAGTTCCGGAAATCTTGTTCTTATCCACAAATCCTCCTTTCTGTTCCCCTAACTAACAAATCCCCGGGCAGCACAGCCCACTCCATTTCTGAGTCACAGAGCCAGTCTCGGTCCCAGAGAACTGACGGCTGACTGTCCTCTGTTAGGTCATTCCCCCCCCCCCACCATCCCAAAAGTATCCAAAGTGATATACCTGTTGTTGAGGGGGATGGCCATAGGCGTACTCAGCACTGGCTCCTTCACCCCCTTCCCCTTCCTGACTGTCATCCAGTCTCCCTGTGTCCTGTCTATCACCCCCTCCACCTCTGGAATGATCTGGAGTTCATCCAGTTGCAGCTCCAACTCCTTAGCAGTTCTCACAGGTGTTGCTGTCAGGGACACTGGATGTCTCTCCGCCTTCCCACATTCCACAATCCTGCTGCATCTCTCAGGGAGGGTCCTAACTGAGCAACCACAAAGGAAAAACAGTAAACCATGGGAGAAATAAAAATTCTCCCTGCAGCATTTCTGCCTTCAGTGGCTGAGGCCTCGAAGAGTTAAAGCCTCAAAAACCCCACTCTAACTCTGATCATTCCAACAATGGCCGCTCCGCTTGCCCCAGCCTTATGTTAATTTGTACTTCCCAATTAATCCGCTGATTGAGCGCTTCTCAAAGCTTCAACCTGATCTGGGTGTCAATGGGCAGTCATACCGGCTTCCCCTCTCGGCCATGGAGCCCAGCAGCTGAGCAACACGACCCTTTGCCTCCGGGCTGGGTGGTCACTCAGGGAGTTCGGCTGCGTGGCACCGTCCACAATCCGGTCACCTCTTTCTGATCATCAGCAGCAGACTAGTGTGTGGTAACTGGCCAGTGGGTTTGTCCTCCAGCTTCTGCACAGAACGTCCCAGGGCAATGTCACCCCCGCTGTCGGGGTAGATGTCAATATTGTACCCGAACCGGAAGAGTTTCCTCCTCCCCTCCCCTTCCTCAGCCCTCTCACCCTCCCCTCCCCTTCCTCAACCCTCTCACCTTCCCCTCCCTTTCCTCAGCCCTTTCACTTTCACCCTCCCCTCCCCTTCCTCAACCCTCTCACCTTCCCCTCCCTTTCCTCAGCCCTTTCACTCTCACCCTCCCCTCCCTTTCCTCAGCCCTCTCACCCTCCCCCTCCCCTCCCCTTCCTCAACCCTCTCACCTTCCTCTCCCCTTCCTCAGCCCTCTCACTCTCACCCTCCCCTCCCCTTCCTCAGCCCTCTCACCCTCCCCCTCCCCTCCCTTTCCTCAGCCCTCTCACTCTCACCCTCCCGTCCTCTTCCTCAACCCTCTCACCCTCCCCTCCCCTTCCTCAACCCTTTCACTCTCACCCTCCCCTCCTCTTCCTCAGCCCTCTCACCCTCCCCTCCCTTTCCTCAACCCTCTCACCCTCCTCTCCCCTTCCTCAGCCCTCTCACTCTCACCCTCCCATCCTCTTCCTCAACCCTCTCACCCTCCCCTCCCCTTCCTCAACCCTCTCACTCTCACCCTCCCCTCCCCTTCCTCAGCCCTCTCACCTTCCCCTCCCTTTCCTCAGCCCTTTCACTCTCACCCTCCCCTCCTCTTCCTCAGCCCTCTCACCCTCCCCTCCCTTTCCTCAACCCTCTCACCCTCCCCTCCCCTTCCTCAACCCTCTCACTCTCACCCTCCCCTCCCCTTCCTCAGCCCTCTCACCTTCCCCTCCCATTCCTCAGCCCTCTCACTCTCACCCTCCCCTCCTCTTCCTCAGCCCTCTCACCTTCCCCTCCCCTTCCTCAACCCTCTCACCGTCCTCTCCCCTTCCTCAGCCCTCTCACTCTCACCCTCCCGTCCTGTTCCTCAGCCCTCTCACCCCCCCTCCCCTCCCTCAGCCCTCTCACCCTCCCCTCCCCTTCCTCAACCCTCTCACTCTCACCCTCCCCTCCCCTTCCTCAGCCCTCTCACCTTCCCCTCCCTTTCCTCAGCCCTCTCACTCTCACCCTCCCCTCCTCTTCCTCAGCCCTCTCACCTTCCCCTCCCCTTCCTCAACCCTCTCACCTTCCTCTCCCCTTCCTCAGCCCTCTCACTCTCACCCTCCCGTCCTCTTCCTCAACCCTCTCACCCTCCCCTCCCCTTCCTCAACCCTTTCACTCTCACCCTCCCCTCCTCTTCCTCACCCTCTCACCCTCCTCTCCCCTTCCTCAGCCCTCTCACTCTCACCCTCCCATCCTCTTCCTCAACCCTCTCACCCTCCCCTCCCCTTCCTCAACCCTCTCACTCTCACCCTCCCCTCCCCTTCCTCAGCCCTCTCACCTTCCCCTCCCTTTCCTCAGCCCTTTCACTCTCACCCTCCCCTCCTCTTCCTCAGCCCTCTCACCCTCCCCTCCCTTTCCTCAACCCTCTCACCCTCCCCTCCCCTTCCTCAACCCTCTCACTCTCACCCTCCCCTCCCCTTCCTCAACCCTCTCACCTTCCTCTCCCCTTCCTCAGCCCTCTCACTCTCACCCTCTCGTCCTGTTCCTCAGCCCTCTCACCCTCCCCTCCCCTCCCTCAGCCCTCTCACCCTCCCCTCCCCTTCCTCAACCCTTTCACTCTCACCCTCCCCTCCCCTTCCTCAGCCCTCTCACCTTCCCCTCCCTTTCCTCAGCCCTCTCACTCTCACCCTCCCCTCCTCTTCCTCAGCCCTCTCACCCTCCTCTCCCCTTCCTCAGCCCTCTCACTCTCACCCTCCCATCCTCTTCCTCAACCCTCTCACCCTCCCCTCCCCTTCCTCAACCCTCTCACTCTCACCCTCCCCTCCCCTTCCTCAGCCCTCTCACCTTCCCCTCCTCTTCCTCAGCCCTCTCACCCTCCCCTCCCTTTCCTCAACCCTCTCACCCTCCCCTCCCCTTCCTCAACACTCTCACTCTCACCTTCCCCTCCCCTTCCTCAACCCTCTCACCTTCCTCTCTCCTTCCTCAGCCCTCTCACTCTCACCCTCCCGTCCTGTTCCTCAGCCCTCTCACCCTCCCCTCCCCTCCCTCAGCCCTCTCACCCTCCCCTCCCCTTCCTCAACCCTCTCACCCTCCCCTCCCCTCCCTCAGCCCTCTCACCCTCCCCTCCCCTTCCTCAACCCTCTCACCCTCCTCTCCCCTTCCTCAGCCCTCTCACCCTCCCCTCCCCTTCCTCAGCCCGCTCACCTTCCCCTCCCTTTCCTCAGCCCTTTCACTCTCACCCTCCCCTCCCCTTCCTCAACCCTGTCACCTTCCTCTCCCCTTCCTCAGCCCTCTCACTCTCACCTTCCCCTCCCTTTCCTCAGCCCTCTCACTCTCACCCTCCCCTCCTCTTCCTCAGCTCTCTCACCTTCCCCTCCCCTTCCTCAACCCTCTCACCTTCCTCTCCCCTTCCTCAGCCCTCTCACTCTCACCCTCCCGTCCTCTTCCTCAACCCTCTCACCCTCCCCTCCCCTTCCTCAACCCTTTCACTCTCACCCTCCCCTCCTCTTCCTCAGCCCTCTCACCCTCCTCTCCCCTTCCTCAGCCCTCTCACTCTCACCCTCCCATCCTCTTCCTCAACCCTCTCACCCTCCCCTCCCCTTCCTCAACCCTCTCACTCTCACCCTCCCCTCCCCTTCCTCAGCCCTCTCACCTTCCCCTCCCTTTCCTCAGCCCTTTCACTCTCACCCTCCCCTCCTCTTCCTCAGCCCTCTCACCCTCCCCTCCCTTTCCTCAACCCTCTCACCCTCCCCTCCCCTTCCTCAACCCTCTCACTCTCACCCTCCCCTCCCCTTCCTCAGCCCTCTCACCTTCCCCTCCCTTTCCTCAGCCCTCTCACTCTCACCCTCCCCTCCTCTTCCTCAGCCCTCTCACCTTCCCCTCCCCTTCCTCAACCCTCTCACCTTCCTCTCCCCTTCCTCAGCCCTCTCACTCTCACCCTCCCGTCCTGTTCCTCAGCCCTCTCACCCCCCCTCCCCTCCCTCAGCCCTCTCACCCTCCCCTCCCCTTCCTCAACCCTCTCACTCTCACCCTCCCCTCCCCTTCCTCAGCCCTCTCACCTTCCCCTCCCTTTCCTCAGCCCTCTCACTCTCACCCTCCCATCCTCTTCCTCAGCCCTCTCACCTTCCCCTCCCCTTCCTCAACCCTCTCACTCTCACCCTCCCCTCCCCTTCCTCAGCCCTCTCACCTTCCCCTCCCTTTCCTCAGCCCTTTCACTCTCACCCTCCCCTCCTCTTCCTCAGCCCTCTCACCCTCCTCTCCCCTTCCTCAGCCCTCTCACTCTCACCCTCCCATCCTCTTCCTCAACCCTCTCACCCTCCCCTCCCCTTCCTCAACCCTCTCACTCTCACCCTCCCCTCCCCTTCCTCAGCCCTCTCACCTTCCCCTCCCTTTCCTCAGCCCTTTCACTCTCACCCTCCCCTCCTCTTCCTCAGCCCTCTCACCCTCCCCTCCCTTTCCTCAACCCTCTCACCCTCCCCTCCCCTTCCTCAACACTCTCACTCTCACCCTCCCCTCCCCTTCCTCAGCCCTCTCACCTTCCCCTCCCTTTCCTCAGCCCTCTCACTCTCACCCTCCCCTCCTCTTCCTCAGCCCTCTCACCTTCCCCTCCCCTTCCTCAACCCTCTCACCTTCCTCTCTCCTTCCTCAGCCCTCTCACTCTCACCCTCCCGTCCTGTTCCTCAGCCCTCTCACCCTCCCCTCCCCTCCCTCAGCCCTCTCACCCTCCCCTCCCCTTCCTCAACCCTCTCACCCTCCCCTCCCCTCCCTCAGCCCTCTCACCCTCCCCTCCCCTTCCTCAACCCTCTCACCCTCCTCTCCCCTTCCTCAGCCCTCTCACCCTCCCCTCCCCTTCCTCAGCCCGCTCACCTTCCCCTCCCTTTCCTCAGCCCTTTCACTCTCACCCTCCCCTCCCCTTCCTCAACCCTGTCACCTTCCTCTCCCCTTCCTCAGCCCTCTCACTCTCACCTTCCCCTCCCTTTCCTCAGCCCTCTCACTCTCACCCTCCCCTCCTCTTCCTCAGCCCTCTCACCCTCCCCTCCCCTTCCTCAACCCTCTCACCTTCCTCTCCCCTTCCTCAGCCCTCTCACTCTCACCCTCCCGTCCTCTTCCTCAACCCTCTCACCCTCCCCTCCCCTTCCTCAACCCTTTCACTCTCACCCTCCCCTCCTCTTCCTCACCCTCTCACTCTCACCCTCCTCTCCCCTTCCTCAGCCCTCTCACCCTCCCCTCCCCTTCCTCAGCCCTCTCACTCTCACCTTCCCCTCCCCTTCCTCAGCCCTTTCACTCTCACCCTCCCGTCCTCTTCCTCAACCCTCTCACCCTCCCCTCTCCTTCCTCAGCCCTGTCACACTCCCCTCCCATCCGCCCTCCTCCGCCCCGTTATCCTCCGAACAATGACACTCCCCCAACCCCCACCCCGCCACCAGAGTCCCCGTTCCGGAGGAAGATTCTTCAAAAGCAAACGGCAACTTTCACCTCAGACTCGCCACCAGAGGGAGGCGGTGAGCTGCAAACCAGACAATATCGACGCCTATGTGGATAAATGTGTGTGTGTGTGTGTGTCGGACCGTCCCCAAGTGAGGGTCAGAGTGTGTGTGTGGGACTGTCCCCCAGTGAGGGTCAGTGTGCGTGTGGGACTGTCCCCCAGTGACGGTCAGTGTGTGTGTGGGACTGTCCCCCAGTGAGGGTCAATGTGCGTGTGGGACTGTCCCCCAGTGAGAGTCAGTGTGTGTGTGGGACTGTCCCCCAGTGAGGGTCAATGTGCGTGTGGGACTGTCCCCCAGTGAGGGTCAGTGTGTGTGGGACTGTCCCCCAGTGAGAGTCAGTGCGTGTGGGACTGTCCCCCAGTGAGAGTCAGTGTGCGTGTGGGACTGTCCCCCAGTGAGGGTCAGTGTGCGTGTGGGACTGTCCCCCAGTGAGGGTCAGTGTGCGTGTGGGACTGTCCCCCAGTGAGGGTCAGTGCGTGTGGGACTGTCCCCCAGTGAGGGTCAGTGCGTGTGGGACTGTCCCCCAGTGAGAGTCAGTGCGTGTGGGACTGTCCCCCAGTGAGGGTCAATGTGCGTGTGGGACTGTCCCCCAGTGAGGGTCAGTGTGTGTGTGGGACTGTCCCCCAGTGAGGGTCAGTGTGCGTGTGGGACTGTCCCCCAGTGAGGGTCAATGTGCGTGTGGGACTGTCCCCCAGTGAGGGTCAGTGTGCGTGTGGGACTGTCCCCCAGTGAGAGTCAGTGCGTGTGGGACTGTCCCCCAGTGAGGGTCAGTGTGCGTGTGGGACTGTCCCCCAGTGATGGTCAGTGTGTCTGTGGGGGAGAATTGTCCCCCAGTGAGGGTCAGTGCGTGTGGGACTGTTCCCCAGTGAGGGTCAGTGCGTGTGGGACTGTTCCCCAGTGAGGGTCAGTGTGCATGTGGGACTGTCCCCCAGTGAGGGTCAGTGTGTGTGTGGGACTGTCCCCCAGTGACAGTCAGGACACTGTAAGGATATAACCTGGCGTCAAACAGAGATCAGACCTGCGCAAGGACACACCTTTCAGCCCACAATGTGACTGACTCAAACTTGAAATGAAATGCTGGAGTGGACTGATCCCTTTTGCCTGTAGAACGCCTACATCTGAAGTTTGAGAGGAGGGGACTTTAATTAGGGCCCCTGCCCGAGTAGAAATGGAAGCACTGGGTCGCCACAGTGAAACAGAGCTTTTACTGGCGTCCAGTCAGTGTTCAGGATTTATTTGACAATGGTGAGTCTTCTGAATACAGGCCCACAGCTGTCAAACACCTTCATATCACAAGCCTTTCAATCCTGGAATCATTTTGGTGACTTCCTTTCAACCCTCTCCAGTTTCAGCACATCCTTTCTGAGATAAGGGGCACAAAACTGCTCACAATACTCCAGGTGAGGCCTCACCAGTGCTTTATAAAGCTTCAACATGACATCCTTGCTTTTATATTCTAGTCCTCTTGAAATGAATACTAACATCACATTTGCCTTTCTCACCACAGACTCAACCTGCAAGTTAATTTTAGGGAATCCTGCACAAGGACTCCGAGTCCCTTTGTACCTCAGAGGGTGTCATCGGGTCGGAGAGAGCTAAGGAACTGCAAAGGTAAAAAGACCCTGATGGGAGTTGTATACAGACCCCCAAATAGTAGTAAGAATGTGGTCTGCAAATTACAACAGGAGATAAAAATAATGTCAAAAGGGCAATGTTACAATAGCCAGCCATGGAGGGTTTCAATGTGTAGGTAGATTGGGAAAATCAGGTTGGTTGTGGATTCCTGGGAGTGGGGGGGATTTTCCAGAGTGCCTATAAGATGGCTTTTTAGAGCAGCTCGTGGTTGAGCCCACGAGGGGATCAACAATACTGGGGTGTGTGTTGTGCAACAAACCAGAGTACAGAAACCTTAAGGGAAAGTGATAATAATATGACTGAATTCATCCTGAAATTTGAGAGGGAGAAGCTAAAGTCAGAAGTATCGGTATTACAGTGGAGTAAAGGGAATTATAGAGCCATGAGAGAGGAGCTGGCCAAAACTGATTGGAAAAGAACACTGGCAGGGATGATGGCAAAGCAGCATCAGTTGGAATTTCTGGAAGCAATTCAGAAGGCACAGGATATGTATATCCACAGAGGAAGAAGTATTCTAAAGCGGCAATGTGTAGTGAAGAAAGGGGGCATATCATCGCAACCTATCAAATATTGAAGGTCTAGATGGAGTGGATGTGGAGGGGATGTTTCCTACAATGGAGGAGTCTATAGGTCTCAGAGATGAGGAGGAATTTCTTTAGCCAGAGTGGAGTGAATCTATGGAATTCATTGCCACAGACAACTGTGGTGGCCTTGTCAATGGGTATTTTTGAAAGCAGAGGTTGATAGGTTCAGGATGTCGAAAGTTACAAGGAGAAAGCAGGATAATAAGTTGGAGAAGGAAGTTCTTCACATCAGCAGTAAGATCAAGAACAGGAGAATGTAGAATCAAGCTTCTTGGCCCAAAATGTCAGCTCTTTATTCCCCTCCGCAGATGATGCCTGACCTGGGGACTTCCTCCAGCATCTTGTCTGTGTTCTTGTAGAATGGAGATGCTTGGTAAATAAACCAGGAGTGATCAAAGGAAAAATATCTTTTTACTTCAATGATTTCATGTTTGGAGGTAAATGCCTGTTGGAATAGTGGAGGAGAATTCACAATTACCTTCTGTCAAGAGTAACAGTGTACCTGGAGTCCCCAGGAATATGACGCTATCGAATGAGACATATTTACAGGCCATGCACTAGGAAGGAACTGTCACGTACCCCGTGACGGGTTAAAGATCCAGCAGAAATGGAAAACACTTTGGAGTCTGGTATTGCTATTAACTAATGGTATTTATTAGTAACTACACAATACAGTAATATAAAAATCAGATATATAAAACAGGCTATCAATGGTTAGATATGTATAAGTGTGGAAATATATGAAAACCAAGCTTCTTCAAGTCTAGGGGTAAATAGATAGTCTTACGATGATGAGTAAAGTTCAGTTCAGTTCGTGGTATTGAGTTGAGTAGTGACGGAGAGAGAGAGAGAGAGAGATTTGAGTCTTCAGGTGAGCTGATGCCGTCGATCTTCCCGTTGTCCTCCGAAATCCTTTAGAAGTCACCGACTGTGACCACGACAAAGGGGACAATTCTTCTGTGGTGGAATTATCAACTCAGGTGAGGGTCGGACACACGAATAACTCCCCACTGGTCACTCCCTTTTCACACTGCGAGAGCCACTGATCGATCCTCTAAAACCCACCTTTTCTGTGGGCACAACAAAGCTCCTTCAGTGTCTAAAACCATGTGTCTGTAGGTCTAACAGCTGACCTTCTATTTATCTCACCGTGCTGAACACCAGCTGTCCATCAAACAGCTCCTCCCTTCTCTCTCTGTAAGAACACAGAAGCTGCCAGTGTCCTTGCAGAAGTGTAAACGTGCTGCAGAGAAACCATAACACTATCTCAAAGCAGTCTTCGCCTCTCTCTCTCTTAATAACAAGGTGTCTGGTGTTGAACAACTCTCTCTCTCTTTTCAAAAGCACAGTTCATAGGGGTAATTCAGGACCCCGTCACACCCCCTTCCTTTTAGAAAAAAATTTTGACGAAGGCAAAATTTTTAGTTTAAATGTAAATTACAGAGTTTGAAATAATACAGGTCTAATCATCAGATAACAGAGCAAAAACGTGTACCATTTGTAACTTAACATCTGGATAAACAATCAGCTATAATGTTCTCAGTACCTTTCACATGTTTGATTTTTAAGTCATATTCTTGCAATATCAGACTCCAATTTAATAAACTTCTATTCTTATCCTTCATCTTAGTTAGAAACACCAACAGATTGTGATCCGTGTAAACCACAAGTGCTCTCTGGGCAGGACAAACATAGACTTCAAAATGTTGTAAAGCCAGAATAAGGGATAGCAACTCCTTTTCAACAGTGGAATAATTTTTCTGACGCACATTAAATTTCTTTGAGAAATAAGCTACTGGGTGTTCAATGTCATCCACACCCTTCTGTAACAGTACGGCCCCAGCAGCTTCATCACTAGCGTCTGTCACTATAGAGAATGGTTTTGAAAAATCAGGTGCTTTGAGCACAGGACAATAACACAGGATGGTTTTCAGACGTTCAAATGCCTCCTGGCAAAGATCATTCCATACAAATCTTTCACTCTTCCCTAGGAGTTTTGTTAGGGGGAGAGAGATGTCTGCGAAGTTCTTACAAAACTTACGATAATACCCCACCATTCCTAAAAACCTTCTTAAAGCTTTCTTGCCGGTTGGAACAGGAACCTCAGCAATAGCTTGAGCCTTGGCCTCTACAGGAGCCAGTTGGCCCTGGACCACCACATAGCCCAGATATGTAACGGTGGCATGGCCAAGCTCACTTTTAGCGAGGTTCACAGTAAGACTGGCCTTGGACAGCCTCTCAAACAGTGTTTCTACAGCCGCAATATGCGCTCTTCCACGTGTCATTCCAGACAACTAAATCATCAATGTAAGCCCCTGTGTTTTCTAAACCTCTAATCACAGAATTGATCATTCTTTGAAATGTCCCTGGAACATTTTTCATCCCAAAGAGTAAAACATTATATTCATCCAGCCCAGAAGGTGTGACAAACGCTGAGATTTCTCTGGCTCTTTCAGTCAAAATATCCTTTTAGGAAGTCAATTTTTGTGAGGTTCTTAGTCTTTCCCACTTTATCAATACAGTCATCGACTCTTGGGATAGGATAAGCATCTGTCTTGGTTATTGCATTGATTTTCCTGTAGTCAGTACAGAATTTCATGCTACCGGCCGGTTTAGGCACAAGAACGCAGGGCGACGCTCAGTCTGAGGTAGATTGCCTAATGATACTGGTTGCTAGCATGTAGCTAATTTCTTTTTCAACCCCTTTGCTTTTCTCAAAGTTCATTCTGTAAGGATGCTGTTTAATGGGCTGTGCTGAATTTACAATGACGTCATGCATTGCAGCTGTGCATCATCTTGGAATGTCAGGATACAAATCTTTATACTTGTTAATTAATTCTTTCAATTGTTTTCTCTGTGCAGGCTCCAGATGACGGACTTTATCAGCAAGGTCTGTCAAAATAGTGGAATTCTCAAGTCTTGTTGATACGATATTCAGTTTGATAAAATGATCTTGCACCTCATTATCAAATTCCACAGCCCCATTTGTTTTCATAACAGTACTTATTGGTACCCTCTCAGAGTCATAATAAGGCTTCAGCATGTTTACATGTACTAATTGGCTCGCCTTCCTTCTGTCGAGAGTTTCAATAACATAATTCAATAAACATAATTCAATAACATAATTCAATAACATAGGCTTGGCACTGGAACTCCCCGCCGCACCATCTCCCTCTCAAACTCTCTCTGTTTGTCTGCCTCTCTAGCCTCATGGATCCTCTGCTTTTCTGCTTCATCAGACTCGAGCTGGTTTAATTGCAATTAATACTGGGCTATTACCGTCTGTATCTCAGCTTTCCTCATTTTAGTGGTCACCTTTAGTCTTAACTTTTGAGCAATTCCCAGCAGCACGTCCCTCTTAGCATCATCCAATGCCTCAGGGGTTGGTTCCAACAGAAACCTCTCGACACTAACGTCCATTTCTGCTGTTTTTCCACACAAGCAAATCAAAAGGGATTTTCCCCAATCAATTCAACCCACACAATTTTTAGAATGGCTCCCACCAATTTGTTCATTTCCCGGACGCAGGCCCCAATTTTGTCACGTGCCCCATGCCGGGTTAAAGATCCAGCAGAAATGGAAAACACTTTGGAGTCTGGTATTGCTGCTAACTAATGCTATTTATTAGTAACTACGCAATACAGTAATATAAATGCAGATAAATCAAACAGGTTAGCAATGATTAGATATGTATAAGTGTGGAAATATATGAAAACCAAGCTTCTTCAAGTCTAGGGGTAAATAGATAGTCTTATGATGATGAGTAAAGTTCAGTTCAGTTTGTGGTATTGAGTTGAGTAGTGACGGAGAGAGAAAGAGAGAGAGAGAGATTTGAGTCTTCAGGTGAGCTGACGCCGTCGATCTTCCCGTTGTCCTCCGAAATCCTTTAGAAGTCACCGACTGTGACCACGACAAAGGGGACAATTCTTCTGTGGTGGAATTATCAACCCAGGCGAGGGTCGGACACACGAATAACTCCCCACCAGTCACACTCTTTTCACACTGCGAGAGCCACTGATCGATCCGCCTGATCAATCCTCTGAAACCCACCTTTTCCATGGGCACAACAAAGCTCATTCAGTGTACAAAACCATGTGTCTGTAAGTCTAACAGCTGACCTTCTATTTATCTCACCGTGCTGAACACCAGCTGTCCATTAAGTAGTTCCTCCCTTCTCTCTGTGTGTAAGAACTCAGAAGCTGCCAGTGTCCTTGCAAAAATGTAAACATGCTGCAGAGAAACCATAACACCATCTCCAAGCAGTCTTCATCTCTCTCTCTCTTAATAACAAGGTGCCTGTGTTGAACAAATCTCTCTCTCTCTCTTTACAAAAGCACAGTTCAAACACAGACCCCCGTCACAGAACAAAGTTTGCAAATGATCACTGGGAGAAGTATAACATTTATAAAAAGTTTAGAGGGACAGTGACAGTGTTTGAGGCAGGATCCCAGCTGTGGGACAGTGATCTCAGCCAGGGTGTCTGTGTCACAAGGGGTCCCAAATGTGATCATGTATTCAAGGAATTCACAGGAAGTAGGACATTGTTCACAGAGGGTCACCGATAACATCACTGTGATTCCAGTGGGACAGTGTTCACAGAGTGTTATCAATAACATCACCGTGATTCCATTGTGACAGTAGGGAGTGGGACAGTTGTTCATTGAAGGTCATCACAACACAACAGGGTTTAAATTCTGGTCACCTGGATAGCAGAGGCAGAACTACCCTCAGCATGGCTGAGAGATTTTCTGTTGATCTGGAGGCTGGAGCAGACATGATGCATTAAAATGCCTCCCTGTGGTTTGCTGATCCTCAGCCAGCGACACTGAGATTTGCTCGGTCCCCAAGTGACTAACCCAGTGCTTGGATATTCCGCTCACCAGCATCCCCAGTGGAGCGGCACTGATTGAGAACAGGCCTATGAATTTGAACCTTTACACTAGAAGCCGAAAGATCTCATCTTGGAGCTCTTCCCTCAGTGATCTCCATCACCCTGACATGGACTGCATCTTCAGTCTAACAGTGGAACAGATGCACTCTGCAGACTGGGCAAGAGAACATATTCTGTTGAGGGCGTGAAGCCCCTGTGAAAGGGAGGGCTGGAGATAGGCAGGAGGAGGCCAGAGGAGGATATGGAGGATCTGCAGACCATTCAGCATAGCAGTACCACCAGTGGATGAAAGGCATCTTCCCAAGATTCAAGACACTGCTCCTAGACTTGACTGATTTTCCTGAAGTAAACCTTTCACATCAAAACTCTGAAGAGAAGAGAGACAGAGGTGGAGATGTTGGAAGGAAAGGATTAAACCTGAATAAGATGGAGTGACTTCCTGAGAGTGAGAGAGAACTGCAGCAACTGCGAGAGAGTGTACCGATTCATAAGAACATAAGAAATGGGAGCAGGAGTAGGCCATCTGGCCCGTCAAACCTGTTCCGTCATTCAATCTGGCCAATGATTCATCTCCACCTACCTGTTTTATTCCCATAACCCTTAATTCCCCTACTATGCAAAAATCTATCCAACCTCGTCTTAAGTATATTTACTGAGATAGCCTCCACTGCTTCATTGGGAGAGAATTCAACAGATTCACCACCCTCTGAGAAAAGCAGTTCCTCCTCATCTCCGTCCTAAATCTACTCCCCCGAATCTTGAGGCTATGTCCCCTAGTTCTAGTCTCCCCTATTACTGGAAACAACTTTCCTGTCTCTATCTTATTGATCCCTTTCATAATTTTATATGTTTCTATAAGATCTCCTCTCATTCTTCCGAATTGCAGCGAGTACAGTCCCAGGCAACTCAATCTCTCCTCATGTCTAACCCCCTCATCTCTGAAATCAACCTGGTGAACCTCCTCTGCACCGTCTCCAAAGCCAGTATATCCTTCCTCAAGTAAGGAGACCAGAACTGCACACAGTACTCCAGGTGCGGCCTCACCAGTACCCTGTATAATTGCAGCACGACCTCCCTGCTCTTAAATTCAATCCCTCTCGCAATGAAGGCCAACATTCCGTTTGCTTTCTTGATAGCCTGCTACACCTGCAAACCAACCTTTTGTGATTCATCACAAGTACTCCTAAGTCCCTCTGTACAGCAGTGTGTTGCTATTGTTTACCATCTAAATAATAAACTGCTCTTTCATTTTTCCTTCCAGAGTGGGTGACCTCGCATTAACCAACATTGTACTCCATCTGCCAGACCCTTGCCCACTCACTTAACCTATCTATATCTCTCTGCAGACTCTCCATATCTTCTGCACAATTTGCTTTTCCACTCAATTTAGTATCATCAGCAAAGTTAGATACACTTCCAGATCGTTAATGTATACGGTGAACAGTACACAGCTCACCACTGATGCCAGCCAGAAAAACACCCAACTCTGTATCCCAACTCTGCTTTCTATTGGTTAACCAATCCTCTATACATGCCAATACATCATCCCCAAATCTATGCTTCTTTATCTGGATAAGTCTTTAATGTGGCACCTTATCGAATCCCTTCTGGATATCCAAGTAAATAACATCCTTCTGTTCCCCTCTATCCACTGTGCTCATTATATGCTCAAAGAACTCCAGTAAGTTTGTCAAACAGGACCCGCCTTTGTTGAATCCACGCTGTGTCCGCCTGATGGATCCATTTCTTTCCAGAAGCCTCACTATTTCTTCTCTAATGATAGCTTCAAGCATTTTCCCAGCTACAGATGTTAAATTAACTAGCCTATGGTTACCTGCCTTTTGTCTCCATCCTTTTTTGAACAGTGGTGTGACATTCGCCATCTTCCAATCCACTGGGACCTGCCCAGAGTACAGAGAATTTTGATAAATTATCACCAAAGCCTCTGTTATAACTTCTGCCATTTCTTTCAGTACTCTGGGATGCATTCCATCAGGACCAGGGACTTATCTACCTTCAGGCCCACAAGTTTGCTCAGCACTAGCTCTTTAGTGATAGCTATTGTATTGAGGTCCTCACTTCCCACTGCATCAGTAACATCTCTCTTTGGCATGATAGAAGTGTCCTCCACCATGAAGATCAACACAAAATAGTCATTCAAAGCCTCTGCCATTTCCTCATTACCCAATATCAATTCCCCCTTCTCATCGTCCAAGAGGCCCACATTCACTTTAACCGCCCTTTTCTGCTTTATATAATTATAAAAACTTTTACTATCCATTTTTTATATTTTGTGTTAGTTTATTTTCATAATCTATCTTCCCTTTCTTTATCGCTTGCTTAGTGGTTCTTTGTTGCTTTTTAAAGTTTTCCAATCTTCCAGTTTCCCACTACTCTTGGCGGCTTTGTATGCACAAGCTTTTAGTTTGATGCCTTCTTTTATTCCCTTAGTTACCCAAGGCTGGTTCTCCCCACCCTTACTGTCCTTGCTTTTAATTGGAATATACTTTTGTTGAGCACCGTGAAAAATCTCTTTGAAAGTCTTCCACTGTTTCTCAACCGTCCCACCATATAGTCTGTGTTCTCAGTCTACCCTATCCAACTCCTCCCTCATCCTGTTGTATCTCCATTGTTTAGGCATAATACACTGGTTTTAGATTGAACTATTGCACCCTCCATCTGTATGAGAAACTCAGTCATACTGTGATCACTCTTTCCAAGAGGATCCCTAACTACAAGATCACTAATTTTACCTGTCTCATTGCACAGGACCAGATCTAAGATAGCACATTCCCTCGTAGGTTCAGTAACATGCTGTTCAAGAAAGCCATCACGGATGCATTCTATGAAGTCCTCCTCAAGACTGTCTCAACCAACTTGATTCACCCAATCTATGTGCAAGTTAAAGTTCCCCATGATAACTGCTGTTCCATTCTTACACGCCTCAGATATTTCTCTGTTTATTGCCTGTGCCACTGTAATGTTATTATTCGGTGGCTGATAGACAACTCCCAGCAGTGATTTTTTTCCCCTTTACTATTCCTAATCTCTATCCAGATGGATTCAGCATTCTTCTCCTTAGATCTTATATCATCTCTATTGCCCTGATCTCACCTTTAATTAAGAGCACTACCCCATCTTTCTTACCTTCCTGCTTATCCTCCCATATTACCTGATATCCTTGGATATTTAATTCCCAATCCTCACCACCTTGCAACCATGTCTCTGTAATGGCCACTAAATCATTCCTCTTTCCATCCCCTTACGAGGCAGTGATTAGACTGAATGTCTTTGGGAGAGATGATGGATTAGTTATTGGTATTTGGAGTTATCACTGGATAAATATGGGTAACTACAGTTTGGGATCCACTGTCTTTGTTGATTCTGGGCCATTGCTAAGCGGCTGCTCCCAGGGTGATGTCAACGAAGGTATTTCAGTGATGTCAGACTCCCGCTGGGCCTGTGTAAAGACAGTGCCCAAAATCCAACTGCAGACCAGGAAACCAGCCACCTTTAACAGTCAGGCAGTGTTTCACCCTCCACCTGAATCTAGAAGTGTAAATATTCTTGTCATCTTGAAACAATCACATGTGTTAACAATTTGCAGGAGAATGTTAGTGAGGTTGTGGATGACACCAAAGCTGGTGTGTGGTGAAAGTGAGGGTTGTCTGAGGTTACAATGGGATGGAGACCAGCTGGGAGAGTGGTTTAAGGAATGGCTTGTGGAACTTGATTGGATGAGTAAGATATGAACTTAAACCAGAGCAGAACATACAGAGTGCATGACAGGACCCCAGGAGAGTTGTAGAACAGAGAAACAGAGCTCTCTGAAAGTGACAACACAGGTAGACAGGTTGGTGAAGAAGGTGAGGACGGGTTCTCATGCTGTGTAAATGTGTGACTAAGTGTTAATAGTTCTGTCATTGTCTAGTTGTAAACTGTGAATTTACTTACTCTTTCTTCTCCCAGAGGGACAAGGTTGCTGGAAACTATAAGAATTTAAGAAATAAGAGCAGGAGTCGGCCATCTGACCCTTCAAGCCTGCTCCACCATTCAATAAGATCATGGCTGATCTGGCCATGGACTCATCTCCACCTGCCTGCCTTTTCCCCATAACCCTCAATTCCCCTACTATGCAAACCGTGGCATCTGAGTGAGCGCAGGGGGACACAGACTGTGACCACATGAGCCAGTGATGAAGCTATGAGTGACCAGTTCACAATACAAGCCCGAGACAGCGGGTCCTGACTGCAATCGAACCCATGCTCCTCAGGTCAACCCCTCTGTATCTCACCCACCACATAATAGAACAAAAGTTAGTGGGAAGTTAGAGGATTGGGAAGCTTTTAAAAACCAACAGAGGTAACTAAAAAAACCATTAAGAAGGCAAAGATGGAATACAAAAGTAAGCAGGCCAATAATACTTAAGAGGCTACCAAAAGTTTCTTCAGAGACATAATGTGTAAAAGAGAGACAAGAGAGGATATTGGAGTGCTGGAAAACGATGCTGGAGATGTAGCAATGGGGGACAATGAAATTGCAGATGAACTGAATAAGTATTTTGCATCAGTCTTCACTGTGGAAGACACTAGCAGTATGGTAGAAGTTCCAGGTTTACCATAACTAGAGATGGTTCTTGGGAAACTGAGAGGTCTGAAGGTAGATAAGTCACCTAGTTGAGATGGTGTACACCCCAGAGTTTTGAAAGAGTTGGCTGAAGAGATCATGGAGGCATTAGTAATGATCTTTCAAGAATCACTAGATTCTGGAATGGTTCCGGAAGACTGGAAAATTATAAATATCACTCTACTCTTCAAGAAAGGAGGGAGCCAGAAGAAAGGAAACTGTAGGCCAGTTAGTCTGACATCAGTGGTTGGAAAGATGTTGGAGTCGATTATTAGGATGAGGTCTCAGGCCATTTGAAGGTACATGATAAAATAGGCTGTAGTCAGCATGGTTTCCTGAGGGAAAATCTTGTCTGACAAACCTATTGGAATTCTTTGAAGAAACAACAAGCAGGATAAACAAAGGAGAATCAGTTGATGTGGTGTACTAGGATTTTCAGAAGGCCTTTGACAAGGTGCCACACATGAGGCTGCTTAACAAGTTAGGGGCCCATGGAATTCCAGGGAAGATTCTAGCATGAATGATACAGTGGCTGATTGGCAGGAGGCAAAGAGTGGGAATAAAGGGAGCCTTTTCTGACAGGCTGCCTGTGGCTAGTGATGTTCCACACTAGGGGTTGGTATTGGGACCAATTCTTGTTATGTTATATGTCAGTGATTTGGATGATGGAATTGATGGTTTTGTTGCAAAGGTTGCAAACAACTTGAACATAGGTGGAGGGGCAGGTAGTTTTGAGGAAGTAGAGAGGGACAGAAGGACTTAGGTTAGGAGAATGAAGAACTGGCAGATGAAATACAGTGTTGGGAAGTGTATAGGCATGTACTTTTGGTAGAAGAAACGAAAGGGTAGACTATTTTCTAAATACGTAGAAAATACAAATAAAAACTGCGGTACAAAGGGACTTGGGAGTTCTTGTGCAGAATTCCCTAATTAATTTGCAGGTTGAGTCTGTGTTGAGGAAGGCACATGCAAAGTAGACCTTCAAAAGTGAACTTTTGAGAGTACTGAGTTTGTATGTTCCTATCAGAATAAAAGGCAAGGATAACAGGTGTGGGAAAGCTTGATTTTCGAGAGATATTGAGGCCCTGGTTAAGAAGAAAAAAGGGGGTGCGTAACAGGTATAGGAAGGCAGGGACAATTGAGGTACTTGAGGAAAATAAGAAGTGGAAGAGAAGACTTAAGAAGGAAATCAAGAGGACCAAAAAAGATATGAGTTTGCTCTAGCAGACAAGGTGAAGGAGAATACTAAGGGCTTCTACAGATACAATAAGAGCAAAAGGATAGCAAGGGACAAAATTGGTCGTCTTGAAGATCAGAGTGGTAATCTATGCCTGGAGCCAAAAGAGATGCAAAGATCTTTTGCATCTGTATTCATTCAGGAGATAGACACAAAATCTATAAATGTGAGGAAATGCAGCAGTGAGGTATTGGACTACAGTGGTATGCAAAAGTTTGGGCACCCCTGGTCAAAATTTCCGTTACTGTGGATAGCTAAGCGAGTAAAAGATGAAATGATTTCCAAAAGGCATAAAGTTAAAGGTGACACATTTCTTTAATATTTTAAGCAAGAAAACTTTTTTATTTCCATCTTTTACAGTTTCAAAATAACAGAAAAGGAAAAGGGCCCGAAGCAAAAGTTTGGGCACCCTGCACGGCAGTACTTAGTAACACCCCCTTTGGCAAGTATCACAGCTTGTAAATGCTTTCTGTAGCCAGCTAAGAGACTTTCAATTCTTGTTTGGGGGATTTTCACCCATTCTTCCTTGCAAAAGGCTTCTAGTTCTGTGAGATTCTTGGGCTTGCACTGCTCTTTTGGGGTCTATCCACAGATTCTCGATGATGTTTAGGTCGGGGGACAGTGAGGGCCACGGCAAAACCTTCAGCTTTCGCCTCTGAGGTAGTCCATTATGGATTTTGATGTGTGTTTAGGATCATTATCCTGTTGTAGAAGCCATCCTCTTTTCATCTTCGGCTTTTTTACAGATGGTGTGATGTTTGCTTCCAGAATTTGACTGTATTTAATTGAATTCATTCTTCCCTCTACCAGTGAAATGTTCCCTGTGCCACTGGCTGCAACACAAGCCCAAAGCATGATCGATTCACCCCCGTGCTTAACAGTTGGAGAGGGGTTCTTTTCATGAAATTCTGCACCTTTTTCTCCAAACATATTTTTGCTCATTGCGGCTAAAAAGTTATATTCAAAAGGTTCAAAGGAACATCTAAACAAGCCTGATGCATTTTGGAAACAAGTCCTGTGGACTGATGAAGTTAAAGTAGAACTTTTAAAATATGGGATCATGTGGTTAAAGATCCCTTAGGGGCAGCAACCACAATTCCAGATACAGTTTGAGAGGACCAAAACCAGTCTTCAATTATAGTGTTAATAGGACAATTATAGCTGGCACGTGGCCAAGTGGTTAAGGCGTTTGTCTAGTGATTTGAAGGTTGCTAGTTCGAGCCTGGGCTGAGGCAGCGTGTGTGTCCTTGAGCAAGGCACTTAACCACACATTGCTCTGCGACGACACTGGTGCCAAGCTGTATGGGTCCTAATGCCCTTCCCTTGGACAACATCAGTGGCGTGGAGAGGGGAGACTTGCAGCATGGGCAACTGCTGGTCTTCCATACAACCTTGCCCAGGCCCCTGCCCTGGAAACCTTCCAAGGCACAAATCCATGGTCTCATGAGACTAACGGATGCCTAAGAAGAAAATAGGACAATTATAATGTTATAAAAATGTTTTCCCCATCCCCTTCCGTCTTCTTAAGTCCCCACTTTGGCCCCCCCTTACTTCTTCTCCTCAACTGCCTATCATCTTCGCCAGTGTCCTTCCTCCTTCCCTTTCTCCCATGGTCCACTCTCCTCTCCTATCTGATTCCTTCTTCTTCAGTTCTTTACATTTTCCACCTATCACCACCCAGCTTCTTACTTCATCCCCTCTCCTACCCACCTAACTTCACCAATCACCTAGCCTGACCTCCTCCCCCTCCCCCACCTTCTTACTCTGGCATCTACCCCCTTCCTTTCTAGTCCCGATGAGGGTCTCGGCCTGAAATATTGACTGTTCATTCATTTCCTAGTTGCCGGCTCACCTGCTGAGTTCCTCCAGCATTTTGTGTGAGCCGCTCCCAATTTCCAGCACCAGCTAAATCTCCCGTACCTGTGTTTTGCTGTCTCAGGTGGGTAGGAAAACTAAGATAAGGGATGACTCAGTACGTGAACAGTTAAAGATGTTCAACCAACAGGTCCACAGGACTCGGGCAGAATGGCCCCAATTTGAAAGAAGGCTTCCACAAGAAAGAAGCACAATCTGCGGTGACAAAGGTCAAGATCACTGTTAAATTGTAAAGTCAAGCAAGGGTTGGTGGTGAACCAGCGGGCTGGGAAGGTTTGAGTTGCAGTAACAAAAGACTAAGAAGGTCATCGGGGAGGAAAATATTCTGAGAGAAACCATGTCTGCAATATCAAACTATCAGGATAGACAGGATGAAGGCAAACAAGGTAAGTGTCAGAGCTCTGGGGAACCTGACTGGTGAATTAATATTCGGGAACGAAGAAAGGATAGGTTTTGATATGTTAAATTAATTCTTTGCTTCAGTCTTCACTGTGGAGATACTGCAAATATCCCTGAGGTTACAGGTGAGAAAATTGCAAATGACAGGGAGGAATCTGTAAAAAGAATCCCGCTCACAAGGATAAGGTATTAGCAAAACTCACAGGACTGAAGGTGAACAGATCACCGAGAGTTGATGGAATGTACAGAGAGGAGGAGGAAGAGCATGAGATCTGGGGCTTGGCAAATAACCTCCTCCTCAGTGTCAACAAGATGAAGGGGAAGGTTAGTGATGTCAGGCGAATTTATGGAAAGCATCCAGCCCAGGTGGGGTACTTGGCCAAGTTCTAAATACCTGTGCTGATCAACTGGCTGGAGTGTTCACCAATATCATTAACCTCTGGCTTCAACAGTCTGAGACACCCACCTGCTTTAAGCAGGCTTCAGTTATACTAGTGCCTAAGAAGAACATGGTAACCTGCCTCAACGTCTGTTGTCCAGTAGCACTTACGTCCACAGTGATGAGGTGTTCTGAGAGGTTGGTGATGAAGCATATCAACTCCTGCCTGAGAAGTGACTTGGATCTGCTCAAATTTGGCTACCATCACCACAGGTCCACAACAGATACCATCTCATTGGCTCTTCACTCAGTCCTGGAACACCTGGACAGCAAAGACGCAGACATCAGGATGGTCTTTATAGACTACAGCTCAGCATTCAACACTATCATCCTCTCAAAACTAATCAATTAGCTTCCAGACCTTGGCCTCAGTACCTCCTTGTGCAATTGGATCCTGGATTTCCTCACTTGCTGAACCCAGTCATTTTAGATTGGCAACAACATCTCCACAATCTCCAACAGCGTAGGTACATCACAACACTTTGTGCTCAGCCCCCCGCTCTGTTCAATTTACACTACCACTGTGCCATATTGAAGTTTGCTGATGTCACCACTGTCATGGCTGAATCAAAGGTGGTGACGAACCAGCATAAGGAGAGAGACTGGGTGGTGCCACAACAATAACATCTCACTCATTGTCAGCAAGGCCCAGCAGCTGATTTTTGACCTCAGGAGGAGGAAACCAGAGGTCCATGAGCCAGTCTCATCTGGAGATCAGAGGTGCCAAGGGTCATCAAATGTAAATTCCATGGTGTTTGAGATAATCTCAGAGGATCTGTCCGGGTCCAGCACATGTGCAATTACAAAGGAAGCACTGCAGCATCTTTATTTCCTTAGGAGTTTGCAAAGATTTCGTGGGACATCTAAAACTTTGACCAACTCCTATAGATGTGTGGTGGAGAGCATATTGATATTGATCTGGTATGGAGGGGCTACTGCACAGGACCCAAAGAAACTGCAGAAGGCTGTAAATCTAGTCACCTCCATCTTGGGCACTAGCCTACAAAGTACCCAGGACATCTTTAGGGAGCGGTGTCTCAGAAAGGCAGCGTCCATTATTAAGGACCTTCAGCACCCAGGACATGCCCTTTCTCACTGCTAGCATTAGATAAGAGATACAGAAGAGACACTCAGTGATTCAGGAACAGCTTCTTCCCCTCTGCCATCCGACTCCTGAATGGACTTTGAAGCTTTGGACACTACCTCACTTTTTTAATATACAGTATTTCTGTTTTTGCACATTTTTTAATAATCTATTCAATATGTGTGATTCACTTGTTTATTTATTATTATGTTTTATTTTATTTATTATTACTTTTTTTCTGTCTCTGCTAGATTAGGTATTGCATTGAACTGCTGCTGCGAAGTTAACAAATTTCACGTCACAAGCCGGTGATGGTAAACCTGATTCTGATTGGTTGCACCATGGCCTGGTATGGAAACACCAATGTCCTTGAATGGAAAATCCTACAAAAAGTCGTAGATACGGTCCAGCCCGTGGTTAGTAAATTTCCCCACCATTGAGCCGATCTACAAAGGAAAGCAGCATCCATCACCAAGGATCTCACCACCCAGGCCAGGCTCTGACTAATCAAGAATCTACAACCTTTGCATTAAATATACGTAAAGATCTAGCCTTCACAGCCATCTGTGGCAATGAATTCCACAGATTCACCACTCTCTGGTTAAAGAAATTCCTCCTCATCTCAAAGGACGATGCTCTGTTCTGAGGCAATGTACTTTGGTCCTAGACACTCCCACCATAGGAAGCATCCTCTCTACATCCACCCTGTCAAGGTCTTTCACCATTCAATAGGTTTCAATGAGGTCACTCCCCTTCATTCTTCTGAATTCCAGTGAACACAGGCCCAGAGCCATCAAACACTCTTCATATGACAAACCATTCAATCCTGGAATCATTTTCATGAACCTCCTTTAAACCCCCTTCAGTGTCAACACATCCTTTCTAAGATAACGAGCCCAAAACTGCTCACAATTATCCAAGTGAGGCCTCACCAGTGTTTCATAAAGTCGCAACATTATACCCTTGCATTTATATTCTAGTCCTCTTGAAATGAATGATAACATCACATTTACCTTCCTCAGCACAGACCCAACCTGCAAATTAACCTTCAGGGAATCCTGCACAAGGACTTGCAAGTTCCTTTGCACCTTGGATTTTGGTATTTTTTCTCCACTTAGAAAATAGTCAACCCTTTTATGTCTTCTACCAAAGTGCAAGACCATACACTCCCTGACACTGTATTCCATCGCCATTTCTTTGCCCATTCTCTTAATCTGTCCAAGTCCTCTTATAGCCTCGCTACTTCCTTAAAATGACCTGCCCTCCACTTGTCTTCATATCATCTACAGACTTCGTAACAAAGCCATCAATTCCATCATCCAAACCATTGACATATAACATAAAAAGAATCGGCCCCAACACAGACCTCTGTGGAACACCACTAGTCACCGCCAGCTAACTGGAAGAGGTTCCCTTTATTCCCTCACTTTGCCTCCTGCCAATCAGTCACTGCTCTAACCATGTTAGGATCTTCCCTGAAATACCATGGGCTCTTAACTTGTTAAGCAGCCTCATGTGTGGCACCTTGTCAAAGGCCTTCTGAAAATCCAAATACACAACATCTACCAATTCTCCTTTGTCTACCCTGCTTGTTATTTCTTCAAAGAATTCCAACAGATCTGATGAGCAAAATTTTCCTTTAAGGAAACCATGCTGACTACAGCCTATTTTATCATGTGCCTCCAAGTACCCTGAGATGTCATCCTTAATAATCGATGCAAACATCTTCCAACCACTGTGGCTTCCCCCGGTAGGTCGTCCCCCTAAACAATATCGAAGGTTATGTATTATCATTGAGGGGAACGGCCACAGGTGTGCTCTGCACTAGCTGTGCATTTCCCTTCCTTCTCCTGACAGTCACCCAGTTACCCGTCTCCTGAAACCTAGGGGTGACTACCTCCCTGTAGCTCCTGTCTATCAGCTAACCTTCTATCTATCTATCTCCTATCAAGTCTTCTGTCACTATCTGACTTTACCCTTCCTTGCCGAGTTGGGCACAGTGCCACTGGTCTGGCAGCTGCCACCATGCCCTGATAAGACACTCCTCCAGCAGTATCCAAAGAGTATATTTGTTGCTGAGGGAAACGGCCACGGGGAACCCTGCACTATCTGCTCACTGCCCTTACTTCTCTTGCTGGTCACCCATCTAGTGTCTGAAACCTGCACTCTGGGGGTGACCACCAGTAAGAGTCACAGTTATGACATTTTCAGCCTCCCGGATGGAGTACATCCTGCTCCAGATGTTCTGAGTATTTTCAGCATTCAGCTTGGGGATTGACACAGGACTGTGGGGAGAGAGTGGGACAGTGGGATTAGTGTGGGACCGACACAGGGCTGTGGGGAGAGAGTGGGACAGTGGGATTAGTGTGGGGTCTGACACAGGGCTGTGGGGAGAGAGTGGGACAGTGGGATTAGTGTGGGGACTGACACAGGACTGTGGGGAGAGAGTGGGACAGTGGGATTAGTATGGGGACTGACACAGGACTGTGGGGAGAGAGTGGGACAGTGGGATTAGTGTGGGGACTGACACAGGACTGTGGGAGAGAGTGGGACAGTGGGATTAGTGTGGGGACTGACACAGGACTGTGGGGAGAGAGTGAGACAGTGGCATTAGTGTGGGGACTGACACAGGACTGTGGGGAGAGAGTGGGACAGTGGTATTAGTGTGAGACTGACACAGGACTGTGGGGAGAGAGTGGGACAGTGGGATTAGTGTGGGGACTGACACAGGACTGTGGGAGAGAGTGGGACAGTGGGATTAGTGTGAGACTGACACAGGGCTGTGGGGAGAGAGTGGGACAGTGGGATTAATCTGCAGAGAGAGCAGGGTGGGAATGTGGGATTAGTGTGGGGAGAGAGTGTCTACTGTTACCAGGAGAGTGTTCACTGCTATCAGTGAAGACACGTGACAATCTGAGAATTACTACTTTGTTCTCAAAGTCTTTGTACCTTCACTCTCACTGAACAAAAAGCCTGTCACATCACTCATTCTGAACAATGCTGTCTCCAAGGAGAAGATATGAAGATTGTCTGAGGCAAAGTGGGGCAGATCTGACACAGAAAGCAGAACAGGGGTAATATGCCCTATGGCTGGCCAGTGGCAAAATGGTTAAAGCTGCTGCCTCATGGCTCCAGCGACCCCGGTTTAATTCCAACGTCAGCTATATTAGCTTTCCCTCTCTGTAGTACCAAGCTCTATTCCTCTGGAAGCATTTCAGTGAATCTCGCACCTCCATCCCTCACATCCTCCCACAAGCCCAGCTGTGACCAAACCTTTTGGAAAGGTTCAACATGTCTTTCTTACTCTTTTATTCCAAATCAGTGACCTGGCAGTGTAGGGGCTAGCGAAATCCTGTAACAGCTCCAGTGTCCCAGGTTCAATTCCCACCACTGTCTGTAAGGTGTTTGTAGTTTCTCCCCGTGACCACGTAGTTTCCTCTGGGTGCTCGGGTTTCCTCCCACATTCCATAGACTTAGGGGTTAGGATTTTTAAATTGTCGGCATGTTATGTTATCATGTGACACGCAGGCTGCCACCAACACATCCCCGGGCTGTGTTCGTCATTGACGTAAACAATGCATTTCACCATACGTTTCGATGTACATGCTGTGACAAATAAATCTAATCTTTAATTTTTATGTTTAGATTTCCTGTGTGCTGCTGTGTCTCCCGCTGTGACAGCCCTTCTGTTTAGTTGACAGCTGAGTGCTTATAGATTCTCTTTCATGTCTCCGCTTTCACTTCCTGTCCTTTCAGATCTTTCCATCGTGTTCGGCAGTGACAGACGTCTGTCACCCACTCTCCTTGCCTGCTTCACTGCAGTCTGGCTTTTCCCAGTTCCCAGGCCCTAGTTCCCCTTCCCTTTCTCTTGTGTCGTCGAAAAACTCCACCAAACGGTCTCCCAGAACTCAGCCATTGTTTTGCCCACAGGTTTCGATTCCAGGTTTCCTGGCCGGATCTGTTCCCATCTTATCGGAATGACTGCTTCTCCAGTTGACATTTTTGTTGGACTAGTCCATATCCTTTTCCATACTTATTCAAAATCTTATTGTCTTATGATCACTATTCCCTGGATGTTCCCCACTGATACTTTGGCCCGTGTCCCATGACCCAACCAGCCGTTCTGGACCAGAAACACAATGATTACGAAAATACTTCCCAACACATTTCCAAAAGTCTGGATGTTTCAAAACTCAAAGTAAATTTATTATTAAAGTACATATTATATCACCAAATAGTATCAGAGATTCATTTTCTTGCAGGTATTCATAGTAGAACTAAGAATACAATAGAATCAATGAAAAACTACACAGACGTAGATAGGCAAATGGCCAATGTGCAAAATAAGACAAACTCTGCAAATACCAAAAGTAAACAGTCAATACATAGATACATCAAATTGAGAACGTGACTTGTAGGGTCCTTGAAAGTGAGGCCATGGGTTGTGCTATCAGTTCAGTGTTGTGGTGAGTGAAGTTATCCACACTGGTTCAATAGAGATGGTTGTAGGGTAATAACTGTTCCTGAACCTGGTGGTGTGGGACTTAAGGTTCTGTACCTCTTGCCTGATGGCACCTGTGAATAGACAGCAGGGTCTGGGTGATGGGGATCCTTGATGATGAACGTTGCTCTCTTGTGGCAGCAGGCCTACAGATGTGCTTAATGGTACAGAGGACTTTTCCTATGATGGGTGGTCTGTATCCTCTAGTTTTTGAGGCTTTTTCATTCTTGGCCATTGGTGATTGGAGACCGTGCACGCAGCCGGTCAGCATACAGCCCACCCCACCGTGCACGCAGCCGGTCAGCATACAGTCCACCCACCGTGCACGCAGCTGGTCAGTATACAGTCCACCCCACCATGCACGCAGCCGGTCAGCATACAGTCCACCCCACCATGCACGCAGCCGGTCAGCATACAGTCCACCCACCGTGCACGCAGCCGGTCAGCATACAGTCCACCCACCGTGCACACAGCCAGTCAGCATACAGTCCACCCCGCCATGCACGCAGACGGTCAGTATACAGTCCACCCACCGTGCATGCAGCCGGTCAGCATACAGCCCACCCCGCCGTGCACACAGCCAGTCAGCATACAGTCCACCCCGCCGTGCACGCAGACGGTCAGTATACAGTCCACCCCGCCGTGCACGCAGACGGTCAGCATACAGCCCACCCCACCGTGCACGCAGCCGGTCAGTATACAGTCCACCCCGCCATGCACGCAGACGGTCAGTATACAGTCCACCCCGCCATGCACGCAGACGGTCAGTATACAGTCCACCCCGCCGTGCACGCAGCTGGTCAGTATACAGTCCACCCACCGTGCACGCAGCTGGTCAGCATACAGTCCACCCACTGTGCACGCAGCTGGTCAGTATACAGTCCACCCCGCCATGCACGCAGCCGGTCAGCATACAGTCCACCCACCGTGCACGCAGCTGGTCAGTATACAGTCCACCCCACCATGCACGCAGCCGGTCAGCATACAGTCCACCCCACCATGCACGCAGCCGGTCAGCATACAGTCCACCCCACCGTGCACACAGCCAGTCAGCATACAGTCCACCCCGCCATGCACGCAGACGGTCAGTATACAGTCCACCCACCGTGCATGCAGCCAGTCAGCCGGTCAGCATACAGCCCACCCCACCGTGCACGCAGACGGTCAGTATACAGTCCACCCCGCCGTGCATCTATACTCTTGTTCTGTGCGAAGTCTCCCATTGGCAGCACTGTAGAGCCTTTGCAAATCTCTGCTCTTTACTTAGAAATCTGCTCCTTGGTGTCCTTCCTTGTGGGGAACCAACTCAATGAACGTGGAACAGATGGTCCGACCCTTCTGCCCATTACAGCTGTGCTGACCCTGGCACCAATCTAACCTACACATGGACCGTACCCCCCCATTCCCTGTTCACAGGTCCAGCTAACAGCCTCTTAAACGAAATAAGACATGGGAGCAGAATTAGGCTATTTGGCCCATCAAGTCTGTTCCATCATGGCTCATTTATTACCCCCCCACAACCCCTTTCTCCTGCCTTCTTCCCATAACCTTTGGCACCCTGACTAATCAAGAATCTACCAGCCTCCACTTTAAATATACTCAATGATTTGGCCTCCACAGCTGGCCGGGGTAATGAATTCACATATTCACCACTCTCTGGGTAAAGAAATTCATCCTCATCTCCGTTCTCAATGGACACTCCTCTATTCTGAGGCTGTGACTCCTGGTCCTAGGAAACATCTTCTCCACCCACTCTATCTAGGCCCTTCAATATTCTCTCAATCAATGAGATCCCCCCCCCACCCCATTCTAAACACCAGCGAGTACAGGCCCAGAGCCATCAAATGCTCCTTATATGTTAACCCTTTCGTTCCCAGAATAATTCGTGTCAATGTCCTCTGGACCCTCTCCAATGTCAGCACTTCTTGTGTTAGATAAGGGTGCCAAACTGCTCACAATACTCCAGATGCGGTCTGACCAATGCCTTGCGAAGTCTCAGCATTATACCCCTGCTTTTGCATTAACCTTTGCGAAATCCTGCACGTCTCCCAAGTTGAATTGAATTGACTTTATTACTTACATCCTTCAAATACACAAAGAGTAAAAGTTTTTACATTACGTCTCCATTCAAATATGCAATGGTGCAATTATAGTAATTTATAATAATTATTATGTACAACAGAAGAGTCAATATATCATAGAGATACAGTGGTGTCAGCATGAATTAAGCAGTCTGATACCCTGGCAGCTTTTGAATTTTCTCCCCATTTAGAAAGTAGTCCTTGCCTTTATCTCCTTCTACCAAAGTGCATGACTATATACTTCCCTGCCCTATATTCCATCTGCCACTTCGTTGCCCATTCTCCCAATCTGTCTAGGTCCCTCTGCATCCTCATCACTACCCAATCTAGGTCCCTCTGCATCCTCCCTGCCTCCTCATCACTACCTGCTCCTGCCCTTGTCTCTATATCACCTGCTAATCTGGCTATAAACCCATCAATTCAATCATCCAAATCACTGACACGTGACTTGAAAAGAATCGGTCCCAACACTGACCCCTACAGAACACCACTAGTCACAGGCAGCCAGACAGAAAAAGCTCCCTTTACCTCCTTTGCCTCCTGCCTGTCAGCATCTGCTGTATCCATTCTAGTATCTTTCCTGTAATACCACGAGCTCTTATCTTGTGAAGCAGCCTCATGTGTGGCACATTGTCAAAGGCTTTCAGAAAATCCAAATAAGCAACATCCACTGACTCTCCCTTCTCCATCCTGCCTGTTATTTCCTTATAGAATTCTAATAAATTTGTCAGGCAAGACTTCCCCTTGAGGAAACCATGCTGACTATAGCCTATTTATTATGTACCTCTGAGTACCCCAAAATCTCATCCTTAATAATACAAATGTTTGTAGATTCCAGCATCTTCACAACCACTGAGGTCAGACTAACTGACCTATAATTTCTTTTCTTCTGCCTCCCTCCCTTCTTGAAGAGTGGAGTGACATTTGCAATTTTCCAGTCCTCAGGAACCATTCCACAATCCAGTGATTCTTGAAAGATCATTACCATTGCCTCCATGATCTCTTCACCTACCTTTTTCAGAATGCTGGAGTGTGTACCATCTGGTCCAGGTGACTTATCTACCTTCAGACTTTTAAGCTTCCCAAGCACCTCCTCCATACTGATATCAGCTGCTCTCACTTCTGCCCCTACACTATTGAATTTCTGGCACACTGCTGGTGTCTTCTACACTAGTGAAGACTGACACAAAACACTTAATAAGTTCATCCGCCATTTCTTTGTCCTCCCATTACTGCCTCTCCAGTGTCAGTTTCCAATGCTCCAATATCCACTCTCACATCTCTTTTACTCATTATATTTTTAAAAATTTTCAATTCTTTTTGATATTATTGACAGTTAACATTCATATTGCATCTTTTCTCTCCTTATAGTTTTTAGTTGCCTTCTGTTGGGTTTTAAAAGCTTCCCAGTCTTCTAACCTTTTGTCTATTATATGCTCCCCCTTTTCCTTTCATGCTGCCTTTGACTTTTCCTGTCAGCCACGGTTGCCTCAGCCTCTTTTTAGAACACTTCTTCTTCTTTTGGATGTATCTAACCTCACCTTCCGAATTGCTCCCCAAAACTCCAGCCACTGCTGTTCTGCTGTCATCCTTGCTAGTGTCCCCTTCCAATCAACTTCGGCCTGCCAATCTCTCATGCCTCTAATTCTCTTTACTCCACTGTAATACTGATACATTCAATTTTAGCTTCTCCTTCTCAAGATGCAGTGTGAATTCTATCATATTATGATCACATTCTCCTCGTGGTTCTTTTACCTTAAGCTCCCTAAGGTAATACCACTATTGTATCTGTCCCCACCCCCCCCCAGCAAGCCTGTTCCAGGTATCCACCATTATCTGTAATAAAGACTTGCCACATAAATCTGCTTTGTACTTTTCCCCTTCTCTCCTTAAACCTCTCTCCTCCAGTATTTGGCATTTCTACCCTGGGCAAAGGATTCTGACTGTTTACCCTCTCTCTGCTTTAGAAACATCAGCCGCTCTAGAGAAACCAACCCAAGCCTGCCCATCCTCTCCTTTTAGGTCATGCCATCTAATCCAGGCATCATCTGGGTGAATCTCTTCTGCACCCTCTCAAAAGTCTCCACGCCCTTTCTGTGTAATGGGGCTGACCAGAACTGAATACAATAGTCCATGTGCTGCCTAACTAAAGCAATATGATTTACCAGCTAATGTGCACAAGCATGTTGTATGTCTCCCTCACTACCTGCTCCACTTTCAAGAAGCTATGGGCTTTCATCACATCAGTGCTCCTAAGGGTCCTGCCATTTGCTGAACACTCTCCTCACTTAATTAACCACCCGAAGTACAACACTATTAAATGAAGTATCTCAGCCTGGAAGGTCAACTGTTTACTCCCTTCCATAGATGTTGCCTGACCTGCTGAGGTCCTCCAGCATTTTGTGTGTGTTCAACAGTTTCAGCACCTGCAAAATCTCTTGTGACACAATAGACAATAGGTGCAGGAGTAGGCCATTCAGCCCTTCGTGCCAGCACCGCCATTCACTGTGATCATGGCTGATCATCCACAATCAGTACCCTTTTCCTGCCTTCTCCCTGTATCCCTTCACTCTGCTATCTTTAAGAGCTCTATCTAACTCTTTTTTGAAAGAATCCAGAGAATTGGCCTCCACTGCCTTCTGGGGCCGAGCATTCCACAGAACCACAACCCTTGACACCTCCCACTTGTCTGGCGAATACTTCATCTGCTATTTCTCAGCCTACACTACCAACTTAACTATATCCTTTGTCCACAACTCTGTCAATTAGTCTTGTCTGCAAAGTTCCTGATCAGTCCGTCTACATATATGTCCAGATCATTTACATATATCACAAACAACAGGGATCCAAGCACTGATCCCTGCAGAACACCACGGGTCACAGACCTCCCCATCGGGGAGCACCTTCCACTTTTTTCTATCGGCCGCCGACAGACAAGCCAATTGTGTATCTAATTTACCAACTCTCTGTGCCTTAATCTTCTGGGTCGACCTTCTCAAACTTCATGTATACAGCATCCTCTGCCCTACCCTTGACAATCACCTTTGTTAAGTCCTCAGAAAAGGACAACCACTCCTCCATTCTCAATTGCCCCTCAGCAGAGGGCTGGCCACTCGGCATTCCTGTGCCTGCAAGTGGGCCGTATACAGTTCACAGCAGAGGGACAAAGAGAGAAGGAGAGGGCGAGAGAGAGAGAGACGGGGGAGTAGGCAGACAGGACAAAAGTGAGGGAGGAGGGGTGAGAGAAGAAGATGGGCAATAAAGAAGGTGATTAGGTGAAAGAGGAAGAAGACAGAGTGAGGGATTACTACAGGAAAAACTTGAACATGGATAAAGCAGTGGCTGAAATGGCAAGAGGCAAAGAGTGGGAATAAAGGGAGCTTCTTCTGGTTGGCTGCCAGAGACAAGCGCTGTTCCGCAGGGGTCTGTGTCGGGACTGATTCTTTTTACTTTATATGTCAATGATTTGGATGATGGAATTGATGGCTTCGTTGCAAAGTTTGCAGACGATATGAAGATAGGTGGAGGGGCAGGTAGCTTTGAGGAAGTCGAGAGGCTACAAAGATAGACAGATTAGGAGAATGGGCCATGAAATAGCAGATGGAATATAGTGTTGGGAAGTGATCGAGTTCACTTTGAAATTTGAGAAGGAGAAACTAAGTTCCCATGTGCTGGTATTTCAGTGGAAAAAAGAAAATTACAATGGCATGAGAGGGGAACTGGCCAAAGTTCACTGGAAAGGACAGCAGAGCAGCGATGGCTGGAGTTTCTGTGAAAAATGAGGGTAGTGCAAGGCAGATATATTCCAAATAAGAAGAAATTTTCAAATGGAAGAAGGACACTACTCTGGCTGAGCCAAATTAAAAGCAAAAGAGAGGGCATGCAAGGAAGCCAAAGCTAGCGGGAAGATAGAGGATTGGGAAGCTTTTAAAAACTTGCAGAAGTTTCCAGGAATGGAAGGATTACTGTATGAGGAGTGTCTGGCAGCTCTTGGGCTGTATTCCCTGCAGTTCAGGAGAATGAGGGGAGATCTCATAGAAACATTCCGAATGTTAAAAGGCCTGGACAAGTTATTTCCCATGGTACAAGAGGCAACAACTTCAGGATTGAAGGAACGTCCATTTCGAACAGAGATGCGGAGAAATTACTTTAGTCAGAGGGTGGTAAATCTGTGGAATTTCTTGCCATGAACAGCTGTGGAGCCAAGTCTTTGGGTGTATTTAAGGCAGAGATAGATAGGTTCTTGATTAGTCAGGGCATCAAAGGGTATGGGGTGAAAGCAGGGGAGTGGGGATGACTGGAATAATTGGATCAGCCCATGATTAAATGGCGGAGCAGACTCAATGGGCTGAATAGCCTACTTCTGCTCCTATACCTTATGGTTTATGGTCATGCACTTCAAAAGAAATGAAAGGGTTAACTATTTTCTAAATGAAGAGAAAATACGAAGGCAGAAGCACAAAGGGACTTGGGAGTCCTTGTGCAGGATTCCCCAAAGGTTAGTTTGCAGGCTGAGTCTGCAGTGAGGAAGGCGAGTGCAATGTTAGCATTCATTTCAGGAGGACTGGAATATAAAGGCAAGGATGTAATGCTAAGACTTTATAAAGCAGTGGTGAGACCTCACTTGGAGTATTTTGAGCAGTTTAGGGCCCCTTTTCCGAAAAAGGATGTGCAGAAACTAGAGACAGTCTAAAGGAGGTTCACGGTAATGATTCCAGGATTGAGTGGCTTGTCAGATGAAAAGTGTTTGATGGCTCAGGGCCTGGATTCACTGGAATTCTGAAGAATGAGGGGTGACCTCATTGAAACCTATTGAATGGTTAAAGGTCTTGATAGAGTAGATGTGGAGATAATGCTTCCTACAGTGAGAGAGTCTAAGACCAGAGGACACAGCCTCATAATAGAGGGGTGTCCTTTTAGAATGAAGATGGGGAGGAATTTCTTTAACCAGAGAGTGGTGAATCTGTGGAATTCTTTGCCACAGGCAGCTGTGGAAGCCAAGTCTTTATGAGTATTTAAGTCAGAGTTTTGATAGCTTCTTGGCTGGTCAGGGCACGAAGGGATATGGGAGGAAGGCAGGAGATTGGGGCTGAGAGGAAAATTGGATCAGCCATGACCAGATTTGATGGGCCAAATACCCTAATTCTGTTCCTGTACCTCATGGTCTTATGGATGTTTGGGAACTGTGTGGCTGAAACTCGGATCAGTCAGTCTGGGTTTTGGTAGACTCGGTGGATATGTGCCCTGGGCAGCAGGTACTCGGGCACCCTACCCCTGACCCCAGTCAAAACCCCAGAGTCAGGAAGATGGTCACAGAACCTCCCGTGTGTTCTCTCAGCCTGCACAGCAAGATGACATGAGCAGTAAGGAGATGCTGTGTTTTCCTTCCGTTTAATTTGCAAGGTCTAATTCTGCTTTTATTGGTGAACTCATGTGTCTTCAAGGAGCTTCTGGGACCCAGGAGCTTCGAATTGTGCCATTTAATCATGACCTGGTCTGATAATCTCATTAGGAATTCTGTTGAGTTTACTGAGCCCAGTTTGGCAACAGTTGGCATTAAAGTGAAATGTGTGGGATTGAGGGGATGGAGGGGGAAGGGTGTTGAGAGAGAGAGAGAGAGAGAGGAAGCAGACACAGATCATCCTGAGGCAAATGAGTCAGTGTCAAGGGAGCATCAGGTCGATAGCTGACACTGAGGCAGGACACAGCCGGCAGAAATGTCATTACACACAAATTGACAGCAACATTGAGCAGTTTGCACTGGGGACCACAGAGACATCCGTACATCTGGACAGGCTAACGGCAGGAATATCAAACCGAAGATAATTCAGGGCAGTGGACAGAGAGTAGGACAGTGGGATTAGTGTGACTGACACAGGACTGTGGGAGAGAGTGGGACAGTGGGATTAGTGTGAAACTGACACAGGACTGTGGGGAGAGAGTGGGACAGTGGGATTAGTGTGGGGACTGACACAGGGCTGTGGGGAGAGAGTGGGACAGTGGGATTAGTGTGGGGTCTGACACAGGACACTGGGGAGAGAGTGGGACAGTGGGATTAGTGTGGGGACTGACACAGGAGTGTGGGGAGAGAGTGGGACAGTGGGATTAGTGTGGGGACTGACACAGGACTGTGGGGAGAGAGTGGGACAGTGGATTAGTGTGGGGACTGACACAGGGCTGTGGGGAGAGAGCGGGACAGTGGGATTAGTGTGGGGACTGACACAGGACTGTGGGGAGAGAGTGAGACAGTGGGATTAGTGTGGGGACTGACACAGGACTGTGGGGAGCGAGTGGGACAGTGGGATTAGTGTGGGGACTGACACAGGACTGTGGGGAGAGAGTGGGACAGTGGGATTAGTGTGAGACTGACAGAGGACTGTGGGGAGAGAGTGGGACAGTGCGATTAGTGTGGGGACTGACAGGACTGTGGGGAGAGAGTGGGATGGTGGGATTAGTGTGGAGACAGACACAGGACTGTGGGGAGAGAGTGGGACAGTGGGATTAGTGTGAGACTGACACAGGACTGTGGGGAGAGAGTGGGACAGTGGGATTAGTGTGAGACTGACACAGGACTGTGGGGAGAGAGTGGGACAGTGGGATTAGTGTGACTGACACAGGACTGTGGGAGAGAGTGGGACAGTGGGATTAGTGTGAAACTGACACAGGACTGTGGGGAGAGAGTGGGACAGTGGGATTAGTGTGGGGACTGACACAGGGCTGTGGGGAGAGAGTGGGACAGTGGGATTAGTGTGGGGTCTGACACAGGACTGTGGGGAGAGAGTGGGACAGTGGGATTAGTGTGGGGACTGACACAGGAGTGTGGGGAGAGAGTGGGACAGTGGGATTAGTGTGGGGACTGACACAGGACTGTGGGGAGAGAGTGGGACAGTGGATTAGTGTGGGGACTGACACAGGGCTGTGGGGAGAGAGCGGGACAGTGGGATTAGTGTGGGGACTGACACAGGACTGTGGGGAGAGAGTGAGACAGTGGGATTAGTGTGGGGACTGACACAGGACTGTGGGGAGCGAGTGGGACAGTGGGATTAGTGTGGGGACTGACACAGGACTGTGGGGAGAGAGTGGGACAGTGGGATTAGTGTGAGACTGACAGAGGACTGTGGGGAGAGAGTGGGACAGTGCGATTAGTGTGGGGACTGACAGGACTGTGGGGAGAGAGTGGGATGGTGGGATTAGTGTGGAGACAGACACAGGACTGTGGGGAGAGAGTGGGACAGTGGGATTAGTGTGAGACTGACACAGGACTGTGGGGAGAGAGTGGGACAGTGGGATTAGTGTGAGACTGACACAGGACTGTGGGGAGAGAGTGGGACAGTGGGATTAGTGTGAAACTGACACAGGACTGTGGGGAGAGAGTGGGACAGTGGGATTAATGTGGGGACTGACACAGGACTGTGGGGAGAGAGTGGGACAGTGGGATTAGTGTGAAACTGACACAGGACTGTGGGGAGAGAGTGGGACAGTGGGATTAGTGTGGGGACTGACATAGGGCTGTGGGGAGAGAGCGGGACAGTGGGATTAGTGTGGGGACTGACACAGGACTGTGGGGAGAGAGTGGGACAGTGGGATTAGTGTGGGGACTGACACAGGACTGTGGGGAGCGAGTGGGACAGTGGGATTAGTGTGGGGACTGACACAGGACTGTGGGGAGAGAGTGGGACAGTGGGATTAGTGTGAGACTGACAGAGGACTGTGGGGAGAGAGTGGGACAGTGCGATTAGTGTGGGGACTGACAGGACTGTGGGGAGAGAGTGGGATGGTGGGATTAGTGTGGAGACAGACACAGGACTGTGGGGAGACAGTGGGACAGTGGGATTAGTGTGAGACTGACACAGGACTGTGGGGAGAGAGTGGGACAGTGGGATTAGTGTGGGGACTGACACAGGGCTGTGGGAGAGAGTGGGACAGTAGGATTAGTGTGGGGACTGACACAGGACTGTGGGGATAGAGTGGGACAGTGGGATTAGTGTGGGGACTGACACAGGACTGTGGGGAGAGAGTGGGACAGTGGGATTAGTGTGGGGACTGACACAGGACTGTGGGGAGAGAGTGGGACAGTGGGATTAGTGTGAGACTGACACAGGACTCTGGGGAGAGAGTGGGACAGTGGGATTAGTGTGAGACTGACACAGGACTGTGGGAGAGAGTGGGACAGTGGGATTAGTGTGGAGACAGACACAGGACTGTGGGAGAGAGTGGGACAGTGGGATTAGTGTGAGACTGACACAGGACTGTGGGGAGAGTGGGACAGTGGGATTAGTGTGAGACTGACACAGGACTGTGGGGAGAGAGTGGGACAGTGGGATTAGTGTGGGGGACTGACACAGGGCTGTGGGAGAGAGTGGGGACAGTGGAATTAGTGTGGGGACTGACACAGGACTGTGGGAGAGAGTGGGACAGTGGGATTAGTGTGGGGACTGACACAGGACTGTGGGGAGAGAGTGGGACAGTGGGATTAGTGTGCGGACTGACACAGGATTGTGGGGAGAGAGTGGGACAGTGGGATTAGTGTGGAGACAGACACAGGACTGTGGGGAGAGAGTGGGACAGTGGGATTAGTGTGAGACTGACACAGGACTGTGGGGAGAGAGTGGGACAGTGGGATTAGTGTGAGACTGACACAGGACTGTGGGGAGAGAGTGGGACAGTGGGATTAGTGTGAAACTGACACAGGACTGTGGGGAGAGAGTGGGACAGTGGGATTAATGTGGGGACTGACACAGGACTGTGGGGAGAGAGTGGGACAGTGGGATTAGTGTGAAACTGACACAGGACTGTGGGGAGAGAGTGGGACAGTGGGATTAATGTGGGGACTGACACAGGACTGTGGGGAGAGAGTGGGACAGTGGGATTAGTGTGGGGACTGACACAGGACTGTGGGGAGAGAGTGGGACAGTGGATTAGTGTGGGGACTGACACAGGGCTGTGGGGAGAGAGCGGGACAGTGGGATTAGTGTGGGGACTGACACAGGACTGTGGGGAGAGAGTGAGACAGTGGGATTAGTGTGGGGACTGACACAGGACTGTGGGGAGCGAGTGGGACAGTGGGATTAGTGTGGGGACTGACACAGGACTGTGGGGAGAGAGTGGGACAGTGGGATTAGTGTGAGACTGACAGAGGACTGTGGGGAGAGAGTGGGACAGTGCGATTAGTGTGGGGACTGACAGGACTGTGGGGAGAGAGTGGGATGGTGGGATTAGTGTGGAGACAGACACAGGACTGTGGGGAGAGAGTGGGACAGTGGGATTAGTGTGAGACTGACACAGGACTGTGGGGAGAGAGTGGGACAGTGGGATTAGTGTGGGGACTGACACAGGACTGTGGGGAGAGAGTGGGACAGTGGGATTAGTGTGAGACTGACAGAGGACTGTGGGGAGAGAGTGGGACAGTGCGATTAGTGTGGGGACTGACAGGACTGTGGGGAGAGAGTGGGATGGTGGGATTAGTGTGGAGACAGACACAGGACTGTGGGGAGAGAGTGGGACAGTGGGATTAGTGTGAGACTGACACAGGACTGTGGGGAGAGAGTGGGACAGTGGGATTAGTGTGAGACTGACACAGGACTGTGGGGAGAGAGTGGGACAGTGGGATTAGTGTGACTGACACAGGACTGTGGGAGAGAGTGGGACAGTGGGATTAGTGTGAAACTGACACAGGACTGTGGGGAGAGAGTGGGACAGTGGGATTAGTGTGGGGACTGACACAGGGCTGTGGGGAGAGAGTGGGACAGTGGGATTAGTGTGGGGTCTGACACAGGACTGTGGGGAGAGAGTGGGACAGTGGGATTAGTGTGGGGACTGACACAGGAGTGTGGGGAGAGAGTGGGACAGTGGGATTAGTGTGGGGACTGACACAGGACTGTGGGGAGAGAGTGGGACAGTGGATTAGTGTGGGGACTGACACAGGGCTGTGGGGAGAGAGCGGGACAGTGGGATTAGTGTGGGGACTGACACAGGACTGTGGGGAGAGAGTGAGACAGTGGGATTAGTGTGGGGACTGACACAGGACTGTGGGGAGCGAGTGGGACAGTGGGATTAGTGTGGGGACTGACACAGGACTGTGGGGAGAGAGTGGGACAGTGGGATTAGTGTGAGACTGACAGAGGACTGTGGGGAGAGAGTGGGACAGTGCGATTAGTGTGGGGACTGACAGGACTGTGGGGAGAGAGTGGGATGGTGGGATTAGTGTGGAGACAGACACAGGACTGTGGGGAGAGAGTGGGACAGTGGGATTAGTGTGAGACTGACACAGGACTGTGGGGAGAGAGTGGGACAGTGGGATTAGTGTGAGACTGACACAGGACTGTGGGGAGAGAGTGGGACAGTGGGATTAGTGTGAAACTGACACAGGACTGTGGGGAGAGAGTGGGACAGTGGGATTAATGTGGGGACTGACACAGGACTGTGGGGAGAGAGTGGGACAGTGGGATTAGTGTGAAACTGACACAGGACTGTGGGGAGAGAGTGGGACAGTGGGATTAGTGTGGGGACTGACATAGGGCTGTGGGGAGAGAGCGGGACAGTGGGATTAGTGTGGGGACTGACACAGGACTGTGGGGAGAGAGTGGGACAGTGGGATTAGTGTGGGGACTGACACAGGACTGTGGGGAGCGAGTGGGACAGTGGGATTAGTGTGGGGACTGACACAGGACTGTGGGGAGAGAGTGGGACAGTGGGATTAGTGTGAGACTGACAGAGGACTGTGGGGAGAGAGTGGGACAGTGCGATTAGTGTGGGGACTGACAGGACTGTGCGGAGAGAGTGGGATGGTGGGATTAGTGTGGAGACAGACACAGGACTGTGGGGAGACAGTGGGACAGTGGGATTAGTGTGAGACTGACACAGGACTGTGGGGAGAGAGTGGGACAGTGGGATTAGTGTGGGGACTGACACAGGGCTGTGGGAGAGAGTGGGACAGTAGGATTAGTGTGGGGACTGACACAGGACTGTGGGGATAGAGTGGGACAGTGGGATTAGTGTGGGGACTGACACAGGACTGTGGGGAGAGAGTGGGACAGTGGGATTAGTGTGGGGACTGACACAGGACTGTGGGGAGAGAGTGGGACAGTGGGATTAGTGTGAGACTGACACAGGACTCTGGGGAGAGAGTGGGACAGTGGGATTAGTGTGAGACTGACACAGGACTGTGGGAGAGAGTGGGACAGTGGGATTAGTGTGGAGACAGACACAGGACTGTGGGAGAGAGTGGGACAGTGGGATTAGTGTGAGACTGACACAGGACTGTGGGGAGAGTGGGACAGTGGGATTAGTGTGAGACTGACACAGGACTGTGGGGAGAGAGTGGGACAGTGGGATTAGTGTGGGGACTGACACAGGGCTGTGGGAGAGAGTGGGGACAGTGGAATTAGTGTGGGGACTGACACAGGACTGTGGGAGAGAGTGGGACAGTGGGATTAGTGTGGGGACTGACACAGGACTGTGGGGAGAGAGTGGGACAGTGGGATTAATGTGGGGACTGACACAGGACTGTGGGGAGAGAGTGGGACAGTGGGATTAGTGTGAAACTGACACAGGACTGTGGGGAGAGAGTGGGACAGTGGGATTAGTGTGGGGATTGACATAGGGCTGTGGGGAGAGAGCGGGACAGTGGGATTAGTGTGGGGACTGACACAGGACTGTGGGGAGAGAGTGGGACAGTGGGATTAGTGTGGGGACTGACACAGGACTGTGGGGAGCGAGTGGGACAGTGGGATTAGTGTGGGGACTGACACAGGACTGTGGGGAGAGAGTGGGACAGTGGGATTAGTGTGAGACTGACAGAGGACTGTGGGGAGAGAGTGGGACAGTGCGATTAGTGTGGGGACTGACAGGACTGTGGGGAGAGAGTGGGATGGTGGGATTAGTGTGGAGACAGACACAGGACTGTGGGGAGACAGTGGGACAGTGGGATTAGTGTGAGACTGACACAGGACTGTGGGGAGAGAGTGGGACAGTGGGATTAGTGTGGGGACTGACACAGGGCTGTGGGAGAGAGTGGGACAGTAGGATTAGTGTGGGGACTGACACAGGACTGTGGGGATAGAGTGGGACAGTGGGATTAGTGTGGGGACTGACACAGGACTGTGGGGAGAGAGTGGGACAGTGGGATTAGTGTGGGGACTGACACAGGACTGTGGGGAGAGAGTGGGACAGTGGGATTAGTGTGAGACTGACACAGGACTCTGGGGAGAGAGTGGGACAGTGGGATTAGTGTGAGACTGACACAGGACTGTGGGAGAGAGTGGGACAGTGGGATTAGTGTGGAGACAGACACAGGACTGTGGGAGAGAGTGGGACAGTGGGATTAGTGTGAGACTGACACAGGACTGTGGGGAGAGTGGGACAGTGGGATTAGTGTGAGACTGACACAGGACTGTGGGGAGAGAGTGGGACAGTGGGATTAGTGTGGGGACTGACACAGGGCTGTGGGAGAGAGTGGGGACAGTGGAATTAGTGTGGGGACTGACACAGGACTGTGGGAGAGAGTGGGACAGTGGGATTAGTGTGGGGACTGACACAGGACTGTGGGGAGAGAGTGGGACAGTGGGATTAGTGTGCGGACTGACACAGGATTGTGGGGAGAGAGTGGGACAGTGGGATTAGTGTGGAGACAGACACAGGACTGTGGGGAGAGAGTGGGACAGTGGGATTAGTGTGAGACTGACACAGGACTGTGGGGAGAGAGTGGGACAGTGGGATTAGTGTGAGACTGACACAGGACTGTGGGGAGAGAGTGGGACAGTGGGATTAGTGTGAAACTGACACAGGACTGTGGGGAGAGAGTGGGACAGTGGGATTAATGTGGGGACTGACACAGGACTGTGGGGAGAGAGTGGGACAGTGGGATTAGTGTGAAACTGACACAGGACTGTGGGGAGAGAGTGGGACAGTGGGATTAATGTGGGGACTGACACAGGACTGTGGGGAGAGAGTGGGACAGTGGGATTAGTGTGTGGACTGACACAGGATTGTGGGGAGAGAGTGGGACAGTGGGATTAGTGTGGGGACTGACACAGGACTGTAGGGAGAGAGTGGGACAGTGGGATTAGTTTGGGATTGACACAGGACTGTGGGGAGAGAGTGGGACAGTGGGATTAGTGTGGGGACTGACACAGGACTGTGGGGAGAGAATGGGACAGTGGGATTAGTGTGGGGACTGACACAGGACTGTGGGGAGAGAGTGGGACAGTGGGATTAGTGTGGGGACTGACACAGGACTGTGGGGAGAGAGTGGGACAGTGGGATTAGTGTGGGGACTGACACAGGACTGTGGGGAGAGAGTGGGACAGTGGATTAGTGTGGGGACTGACATAGGGCTGTGGGGAGAGAGCGGGACAGTGGGATTAGTGTGGGGACTGACACAGGACTTTGGGGAGAGAGTGGGACAGTGGGATTAGTGTGGGGACTGACACAGGACTGTGGGGAGCGAGTGGGACAGTGGGATTAGTGTGGGGACTGACACAGGACTGTGGGGAGAGAGTGGGACAGTGGGATTAGTGTGAGACTGACAGAGGACTGTGGGGAGAGAGTGGGACAGTGCGATTAGTGTGGGGACTGACAGGACTGTGGGGAGAGAGTGGGATGGTGGGATTAGTGTGGAGACAGACACAGGACTGTGGGGAGACAGTGGGACAGTGGGATTAGTGTGAGACTGACACAGGACTGTGGGGAGAGAGTGGGACAGTGGGATTAGTGTGGGGACTGACACAGGGCTGTGGGAGAGAGTGGGACAGTAGGATTAGTGTGGGGACTGACACAGGACTGTGGGGATAGAGTGGGACAGTGGGATTAGTGTGGGGACTGACACAGGACTGTGGGGAGAGAGTGGGACAGTGGGATTAGTGTGGGGACTGACACAGGACTGTGGGGAGAGAGTGGGACAGTGGGATTAGTGTGAGACTGACACAGGACTCTGGGGAGAGAGTGGGACAGTGGGATTAGTGTGAGACTGACACAGGACTGTGGGAGAGAGTGGGACAGTGGGATTAGTGTGGAGACAGACACAGGACTGTGGGAGAGAGTGGGACAGTGGGATTAGTGTGAGACTGACACAGGACTGTGGGGAGAGTGGGACAGTGGGATTAGTGTGAGACTGACACAGGACTGTGGGGAGAGAGTGGGACAGTGGGATTAGTGTGGGGACTGACACAGGGCTGTGGGAGAGAGTGGGGACAGTGGAATTAGTGTGGGGACTGCACAGGACTGTGGGAGAGAGTGGGACAGTGGGATTAGTGTGGGGACTGACACAGGACTGTGGGGAGAGAGTGGGACAGTGGGATTAGTGTGCGGACTGACACAGGATTGTGGGGAGAGAGTGGGACAGTGGGATTAGTGTGGGGACTGACACAGGACTGTAGGGAGAGAGTGGGACAGTGGGATTAGTTTGGGATTGACACAGGACTGTGGGGAAAGAGTGGGACAGTGGGGATTAACAGACGTGTATTGCACAGGAACAGGCCATTCAGCCTATATTGTGAACTAATTGAATTATAAAACTCAAATGCTGAACTAAACTGATCCCTTCTGCCTGCACAACGTCTTTATTTCTCCATTCCATAAGACATGAGAACAGAATTCAGCCCATCGAGTCAGCTCCACCATTCAATGTGATCATGGCTGATCTGGCCACGGACTTATTTCCACCTATCTGCCTTTGCCCCAGAAACTTTTAATTTCCCTACTATGCAAAAATCTATCCAACTTTGTCTTAAATATATTTACTGAGGTAACCTTCACTGCTTCATTGGGAGAGAATTCAACAGATTCACCACTCTCTGGGAAAAGCAGTTCCTCCTCATCTCTGTCCTAAATCTACTCCCCCGAATCTTGAGGCTATGTCCCCTAGTTCTAGTCTCCCCTATTACTGGAAACAACTTTCCTGTCTCTATCTTATCTATCCCTTTCATAATTTTATATGTTTCTAGAACATAGAACACAGAACATAGAAAACCTCACAATACAGGCCCCTCGGCCCACAAATCTGTGCCAAACATGTTTCTTACCCTAGAACTACCTAAACTTACCCATAGCCCTCTATTTTTCTAAGCTCCATGTACCCATCCAGGAGTCTCTTAAAAGACCCTATTGTTTCCGCTTCCACCACTGCCGCCAGTAGCCCATTCCACACACTCACCTCTCTCTGCGTAAAAAAACTTACCCCTGACATCTCCTCTGCACCTACTTCCAAGCACCTCAAAACTATGCCCTCTCATGCTAGCCATTTCAGCCCTGGGAATAAGCCTCTGACTATCCACATGATCAATGCCTCTCATTATCTTGTACACCTCTATTAGGTCGCCTCTCATCCTCCGTCGCTCCAAGGAGAAAAGGCCAAGTTCACTCAACCTATTCTCATAAGGCATGCTCCCCAATCAGGGAATATTCTTGTAAATCTCCTCTGCACCCTTTCTATGGTTTCCACATCCTTCCTGTAGTGAGGTGACCAGAACTGAGCACAGTACTCCAAGTGGGGTCTGACCAGGGACCTGTATAGCTGTAACATTACCTCTTGGCTCTTAAGCTCAATTCTGCGGTTGATGAAGGTCAATGCACCGTATGCCTTCTTAACCACAGAGTCAACCTGCATAGCAGCTTTGAGTGTCTTATAGACTCGGACCCCAAGATCCCTCTGATCCTCCACACTGCCAAGAGTCTTACCATTAATACTATATTCTGCCATCATATTTGACCTACCAAAATGAACCACCTCACACTTATCTGGGTTGGACTCCATCTGCCACTTCTCAGTCCAGTTTTGCATCCTATCAATGTCCCGCTGTAACCTCTGACAGCCCTCCACACTATCCACAACACCCCCAACCTTTGTGTCATCAGCAAATTTACTAACCCATCCCTCCACTTCCTCATCCAGGTCATTTATAAAAATCACGAAGAGAAGGGGTCCCAGAACAGATCCCTGAGGTACACCACTGGTCACCGACCTCCATGCAGGATATGACCCGTCTACAACCACTCTTTGTCTTCTGTGGGCAAACCAGTTCTGGATCCACAAAGCAATTTCCCTTCGGATCCCATGCCTCCTTACTTTCTCAATAAGCCTTGCATGGGATACCTTATCAAATGCCTTGCTGAAATCCATATACACTACATCTACTGCTCTACCTTCATCAATGTGTTTAGTCACATCCTCAAAAAATTCAATCAGGCTCGTAGGGCATGACCTGCCCTTGACAAAGGCATGCTGACTATTCCTAATCATATTATGCCTCTCCAAATGGTCATAAATTCTGCCTCTCAGGATCTTCTCCATCAACTTACCAACCACTGAGGTAAGACTCACTGGGTTATCTCTACTCCCTTCCTTGAATAAGGGAACAACATCCGCAACCCTCCAATCCTCCAGAACCTCTCCCGTCCTCACTGATGATGCAAAGATCATCGCCAGAGGCTCAGCAATCTCCTCCCTCGCTTTCCACTGTAGACTGGTGTACATCCCATCTGGTCCTGGTGATTTATCCAACTTGATGCTTTCCAAAACTCCAGCACATCCTCTTCCTTAATATCCATATGCTCAAGCTTTTCAGTCTGCTGCAAGTCATCACTACAATCACCAAAATCTATTTCCATAGTGAATACTGAAGCAAAGTATTCATTAAGTACCTCTGCTATCTCCTCCGGTTCCACACACACTTTTCCACTGTCACACTTAATTGGTCCTATTCTCTCGCATCTTATCCTCTTGCTCTTCACATACTTGTAGAATGCCTTGGACTTTTAATCCTGTCTACCAAGGCCTTCTCATGTCCCCTTCTGGCTCGCCTAATTTCATTCTTAAGCTCCTTCCTGCTAGCCTTATAATCTTCTAGATGTTTTCGATAGTCTGCGACACCTGCAAACCAACCTTTTGTGATTCATGCACAAGCGCTCCCAAGTCCCTCTGCACAGCAGCGTGCTGCAATTTTTCACCATTTAAATAATAATCTGCTCTTCTATTTTTCCTTCCAAAGTGGATGATCTCGCATTTACTAACATTGTACTCCATCTGCCAGACCCTTGCCCACTCACTCCGTTCCCTCCCAGCCTCTGTCACCTCTGCATGCTCGATGTTACAGTAGTGAGTGGAACGTTGTTGGGGGCTCCTGGTCATGAAGAGGCACTTCCCACAGATCTGACTGGGGCTTGAACAGGGGTGTTCTCTGCTGAGACAGGCTCGGAGGCAAGGAGCCACCCTTTGTGGGGAAAACAGAGGAAGATCAGATGTAAAATAAGGAAAACAGGTCCCAGCTGGAGGTGGGTTCTGGGAGAAAGCTGGTCAGCCCCCTCACACCCCCTGGTGCCACTTTCTCATGTCCTGGAGTGGAGGCTGGGGTTGGCCTATTCCTCAGCCCAGAAACGACCATCCACACTCACCACTGTCAGCCTCTCCCACATCTCTCCTGTCCCCCTCCCACCATGTGTGCTCTGACCCCTGTGGAGGACTCCATCACCCCCTCCCTGCCCCTGACCATGTGACAATGATAGGTGTGTCCAGTTCCTCGCTCACTGACGGGGGAGCAGGAATAGAGTCTGACTCTCTAACTGCATCACCATAAAAACTGATGAAACCCAGTCCCAAAATACCACAGCAGCCATCCACTGAAAATTTGATAGCCTCCACCAGGCAGTGACTGATCTCCAGGAGTGACCTGGGGCTTTTATCCTGGATGGGCTGAGAGCCTCACACAACAGCAATGTCCTCCTCTTGGCCACAGGGGGGTCATCACTTCACCTTCATCCTGCGGCTGTTACAATCCCCTCTCACCCTCCTGATGGCCAGTGGGTCACAAAGGGAAGTGTTGTACAGATGCCAGCCGGCAGCTGTTTTAACCAAATTAACCTTTATTCAAACAAAAAATACACATCATCTTAAAAGTCTCTTGCCCCAGGCAGCTAATCTGATCAACCATCCTAGTTAGAATCCCCCCCCACCCCCTCTATCTATTACCCCCTTTACTGCACTGTAAACACAATAATCCACTTTTATAATGTTTACATTGTAAATACATGCAAATATTTATGCATTTATGTACATTTTATTCCATATCTGTACTTTAACTTCTAATTTTATTCAATTTGTTTTATGTATAATTCTTTATTCTTTATAATTGTTGAATGGTTTTTGTCACGTCTCACCCTGACCAACCCACCTCAGCAATTCCTGTAAATGCTGAGAAAAGGTGATCCTTGATCCTTAATCGTGATAAAACTGTACACAGAACAAGAATAAGCCCCTTTTCATTCTTCCATTCATAGACAATGTGCTAGGTGTGAGATTACCTTGTTTAGGACTGTTGCCACTCTTGTAGCTCCCTAAGGTGGTACACTCCAACAATAATTGAGGGGCTGCCTCACCTACCCACTCCTCCCTCTCCAGTGTCAGAAGAACCCTGTGCTGGCCCTTCCCCGCCAGCCTTTACGGGGGCTGCAGCAAGTATCAGTGGGTCCCACAGCACGTTCTCCTGCAGCCCAAGATGTGCCAGCTGATGTGCTGGCCGACCAAGCTTCAGGCACATCAGAGAGTGTTGTTGATAGCCTTGTTGCTACCTCGGACTGTGTATCGTGTGATGGAATGTGGGCAGGCAATCCTGAATGCACAGTCTGTGCGACAGCATCGAGCACTGATGAGCTGAAACATCACCCTGTTACAGTCATAGAGTGCCACCACACACAAACAGGCCCTTTAGCCTATCCAGACCATCCTGTTATTGTACCTAGTCCCATTGATCTGCACCCGGGCCATCACCCTCTATACCCTTCCCATCCATGTAATTAGCCAAATTTCTCTTAAATGTTAAAATCGAGATCACATACACCATTTGTGCTGGTGGCTCGCTCCACAATCCCACCGCACTCTGAATGTAGAAGTTTCCCCTCACGTTTCCCTTAAACACTTCACCTTTCACATTTGACCTATGACCTCTAGTTATAGTCTCACCCAAGCTCAGTGGAAAAAACTTGCTTGCATTTACCCTATCGATTCCCCTCATAATTTTGTACACCTCTATCAAATCTCTCCTCAGGCTTCTAGATTCCAAGGAATAAAGTTCTAACCTATTCAATCTTCCCTTATAAGTCAGGTCCTCAAGACCCAGCAACATCCTTGTAAGTTTTCTCTGTACTCTCTCAATCTCCACAGACGCTGGAGATTCAGTCCTCTGCAGTTTCAGTGAACCTGACCTGTGCCATGGTGGCTGGAGAATCCAGCAAGGATCACAGAAAGGGCTTGTCGTAATGACGGGTCCGTGCAAGTGGGCAATGCCATCAGCAGTGATCAAACCATCTAGGTAGCCCCCAACCTCATGGTATGGACATCGATTTCTCTTTCCAGTAATTTTCCCCCTCCCCCCCTTCCCTCTTCTTCTATTCCCCACTCTGGCCTCTTACCTCTTCTCCTCATCTGCCTATCACCTCCCCCAGTTGCTATCCTCCTTCCCTTTCTCCCATGGTCCAATCTCCACTCCTATGAGATTCCTTCTTCTCCAGCCCTTTACCTTTTCTACCTATCACCTCCCAGCTTCCTACTTCATTCCCCTCCCCCACCCACCCGGCTTTACCTACCACCCTCTAGTTTGTCCTCCTTCCCCTCCCTACACCTTCTTATTCTTCCAACTTCCTTTCAGTCCTGATGAAACAACTCGGCCTGAAATGTCGACTCTTTATTCATTTCCATAGACGCTGCCTGACCCGCTGAGTTCTTCCAGCATTTTGTGTGTGTTGCTCTGGATTTCCAGCATCTGCAGAATCTCTTGTGTTTGTGATCGAAGCCACTTGTCTGAGGAGTTTCCAGTGGCACTGCCCACCACACACACAGGCAGCATCAGCTGTAGTTTCCAAACAGATCTGCTCTGCCTCCAACACTCACAGCAACTGGCGACTAACCAGTCAAACAGAATCTGTCAATTAATACACAGATTTATCTTCTGGTGTGAAACCTTTGCTGACAATCTTTAAAACAGGTTAAAAATAGATGATGCGGATGGGAACCTGCCACAGAAAGCATGGAAATGAGTGAGGAGGCAGGGAGACAGAAACATTTCCCAGCTAGGCTCATTCTGTAGCGTGTGACAGGACCGGGCTAGGGTTCTGGCAGATTCTGCAAGTTCTAACATCCGGCCAGCTCCTGAAGGAAGAACAACATGAAACTGGGAGAAGTATTTGAAAATTCAGGGGTATCTGGGAGTGGATCAGAGTAGGCTCAGGTCACTACATCACCTACATTGAAACTACAGCAGTCCCGTTACAGGTGATGGTCCTGCTGTGGGTGCAGCTGAGAGCAACAAAACTGATCTGAAACTGAGAAGGGAAGGGAACTGCCCTGGCAGTGAAGGGCTGAGTCATTTCCTATTGGGCAAGTCTTTCAGGTTGGCGACTCTTGGTTGTAGGTCAGAGTCCCACTGGACTGTGGAGGAAGCTGTGACAGGCATTATCAGAATCTTGAACAGACCTCTCATACGCTAAAGATACGCTCATCAACTCACAGTCCACCTCATCGTGGCCCTCGCATCTTGTCTACCTGCAACCCTTTGTTCCGCATTCTCTTTTCCTTTGTACGACCTCGGCGTCGGATGATCTGCCAGATGGCAGACCAAAGAAAAGCTTTCCCCGGTACCTTGGTATGTGTGACTACAATGCATTAATAACCTCTTGTTCAACTACAGGATACCAGTTGTACAGCTAATGTATAAAAGACTCAAAACACTACAGGACTTGGTTCACTCAGATCGTGAACAGACCTTGGAAAACGATTGGCTGAGAAGGAGATAGAATCCTGGATCTGATACAGAATGGAATCCCAGAGCAGAGATTAAAGTGGGAAGCAGTTTGAATAACGATGTCAGGAACAGAGTGTCAGCGTGATCGTGAAATGTCCACAAAGAAATCCAGTCAACACAAAGGTTGATAGGGTGGTTAAGAAGGCGTATGGTGGATTGGTCTTCATTGGTCAGGGGACTGAGGACAAGAGCCGTGAGGTAATGTTCTATAAAACTCTGGTTAACACCACACATGGAGTATTGTGTTCATTTCTGGTCCCCTCATTATAGGAAGGATGTGGAAGCTTTAGAAAGGGTGCAGAGGAGATTTATCAGGATGCTGCCTGGATTAGAGAGCATGTCGTATGAGGATAGGTTGAGTGAGCTTGGGCCTTTGTCTTTGGAGTGAAGGAGGATGAGAGGTGACTTGATAGAGGTGCACAAGATGATAAGAGGCAGAGGTACAGTGGACAACCAGAGACTTTTCCCCAGGGTGGAAATGGCTAATAGAAGAAGGCATAATTTTGTTGAACAGAGGAAAGTATAGGGGGGATGACAGAGGTAGTATTTTTACACGGAGAGTGGTGGGTGCCTAGAACAGATACTGGTGGTAGAGACAAATACTGTACATTAGGAGTATTTAAGCAACTCTTAGATAAACACATAGATGACAGAAAAATGGAGGCTGATTAGGAGGGAAGGGTTAGATTGATCTTAGAGTAGGTTAAAAGGTCAGACTGAAGGGCCTGCACTGTGTAATGTAATGTGTTCTCTGTTTTTAAAATCAGGTGTAAATGTAACTGATGTCATTCAATGCACAAAGGAGGGCAGACTGCTGTGATGAGCGTGTGCCAGGCAAGCTCTGTGAAAGACAGCACAGGACTCAGTAAGTAATACCTCCCTCTGGAAGTGGAAACAAAGGCAACAACTTCAAATACTGTAGCTGTGAGACGATCAGAGGAAGCCTGTGATTGGGTTTAGTCTGTAGAATAAAGAGGCGAGCAGTGTGGTGCATTAACTGTGTGACACGTGAGAAGGTACGGAGTCAATACGTACCCGAGCTGATTGCTGTGTATGTGCCTTACATATAACATTGCTGGTACCACCTGCAGCCGTACGTACATCCAAACCAATCCATGGTCCAAATCCAAGGTACAAACCCTCAGCCCAAGTTGATAGATGCTGATATATCAGGCCTGGTTTCTGGACGGCATTTCGGGGCTGGGAGTAAAGGTAGCATCTTGGGAGCACGAACCAGCACTGGGAATACTGGAGCAATGAGATTCAGTAAGAAGTTGCCATGATGAGGCCACGAATAGTGTTGGGAAGTGCATAGTCGTACATTTTGGGAGAAGAAATGAAAGGGTTCACTGTTTTCTAACTGGAGGGAAAACACAAGGTGCAAAGGGATTTGGGAGTCCTTGTGCAGGATTCCCTAAAGGTTAATTTGCAGTTTGAGTCTGTGTTGAGGAAGGCAAATGCAATGTCAGCATTCATTTCAAGAAGACTAGAATTTAAAAGCAAGGATGTAATGCTGAGAATTTATAAAGCACTGGTGAGGCCTCACCTGGAGTATTGTGAGCAGTTTGGGCCCCTTATCTTTGAAAGATGTGCTGAAACGGGGGAGGGTTCAAAGGAGGTTCATGAAAATGATTGCAGGATTGAATGGCTTGTCATCTGAAGGGTGTTTGATGGCTCTGGGCCAGTATTCACTCGAATTCAGAAGAATGAGGGGTGACCTAATTGAAAACAATTGAAAGGTGAAAGGCCTTGATAGAGTGGATGTAGAGAGGATGTTTCCTATGGTGGGAGAGTTTAAGACCAGAGGACACACCCTCAGAATAGAGCGGTGTCCTTTTAGAACTGAGATGAGGAGGAATTTCTTTAGCCAGAGAGTGATGAATCTGTGGAATTCTTTGCCACAGGCAGCTGTGGAGGCCAAGTCTTTATTTATATCTAAGATAGAGGTTGATAGATTATTGATTGGTCAGGCCATGAAGGGATATGGGGAGAAGGCAGGAGATTGGGACCGAAAGGAAAATTGGATCAGCCATGATGAAATGGTGGAGCAGACTCGATGGGCCAAATGGCCTAATTCTGCTCCTATCGCTTATGACCTTACTATAAGTGTCATTGCACATTCTGACGCCAACATACCATGCTCCACACACAGACATCTGACCTCCAATCTGATTCCATCAGTGAGCACACCTTCCCCTCCCTCTCTGTCCAAATTCCAAAGGAACAGTTCCCTCCTCAACACCCAGAGCCACTCTGCCATTTCTCCCAATGACTTCTTCTTACCACGGACACCAGCCATGCACAAAACTAATCTGTCTGCCTCCCCCTGAGCAGACGCTGGGGACTCAACAACCTCCAAGTGACACACTGATTCCTTGCACCTCTTCTAACTGCCAATGTTCACACTGTGCTCTCTACTCTGGAGAATCACTGACCGTGTTCACACTGTGCTCTCTACTCTGGGGAATCACTGACCGTGTTCACACTGTGCTCTCTGCTCTGGAGAATCACTGACCGTGTTCACACTGTGCTCTCTACTCTGGGGAATCACTGACCGTGTTCACACTGTGCTCTCTACTCTGGGGAATCACTGACCGTGTTCACACTGTGCTCTCTGCTCTGGAGAATCACTGACAATGTTCACACTGTGCTCTCTACTCTGGAGAATCACTGACCGTGTTCACACTGTGCTCTCTACTCTGGGGAATCACTGACCGTGTCCACACTGTGCTCTCTACTCTGGGGAATCACTGACTGTGCTCACACTGTGCTCTCTGCTCTGGAGAATCACTGACAATGTTCACACTGTGCTCTCTACTCTGGAGAATCACTGACAATGTTCACACTGTGCTCTCTACTCTGGAGAATCACTGACCGTGTTCACACTGTGCTCTCTACTCTGGGGAATCACTGACCGTGTTCACACTGTGCTCTCTGCTCTGGAGAATCACTGACCGTGTTCACACTGTGCTCTCTACTCTGGGGAATCACTGACCGTGTTCACACTGTGCTCTCTACTCTGGGGAATCACTGACCGTGTTCACACTGTGCTCTCTACTCTGGAGAATCACTGACCGTGTTCACACTGTGCTCTCTACTCTGGGGAATCACTGACCGTGTTCACACTGTGCTCTCTACTCTGGGGAAACACTGACCGTGTTCACACTGTGCTCTCTACTCTGGGGAAACACTGACCGTGTTCACACTGTGCTCTCTACTCTGGGGAATCACTGACCGTGTTCACACTGTGCTCTCTACTCTGGGGAATCACTGACTGTGTTCACACTGTGCTCTCTGCTCTGGAGAATCACTGACCGTGTTCACACTGTGCTCTCTACTCTGGGGAATCACTGACTGTGTTCACACTGTGCTCTCTGCTCTGGAGAATCACTGACCGTGTTCACACTGTGCTCTCTACTCTGGGGAATCACTGACCGTGTTCACACTGTGTTCTCTACTCTGGGGAATCACTGACCGTGTTCACACTGTGCTCTCTGCTCTGGAGAATCACTGACCGTGTTCACACTGTGCTCTCTACTCTGGGGAATCACTGACCGTGTTCACACTGTGCTCTCTGCTCTGGGGAATCACTGACCGTGTTCACACTGTGCTCTCTACTCTGGGGAAACACTGACCGTGTTCACACTGTGCTCTCTACTCTGGGGAAACACTGACAATGTTCACACTGTGCTCTCTACTCTGGGGAATCACTGACCGTGTTCACACTGTGCTCTCTACTCTGGGGAATCACTGACCGTGTTCACACTGTGCTCTCTACTCTGGGGAATCACTGACCGTGTTCACACTGTGCTCTCTACTCTGGGGAATCACTGACCGTGTTCACACTGTGCTCTCTACTCTGGGGAATCACTGACCGTGTTCACACTGTGCTCTCTACTCTGGGGAATCACTGACCGTGTTCACACTGTGCTCTCTGCTCTGGAGAATCACTGACCGTGTTCACACTGTGCTCTCTGCTCTGGGGAATCACTGACCGTGTTCACACTGTGCTCTCTACTCTGGGGAATCACTGACCGTGTTCACACTGTGCTCTCTACTCTGGGGAATCACTGACCGTGTTCACACTGTGCTCTCTACTCTGGGGAATCACTGACTGTGTTCACACTGTGCTCTCTACTCTGGGGAATCACTGACCGTGTTCACACTGTGCTCTCTGCTCTGGAGAATCACTGACCGTGTTCACACTGTGCTCTCTACTCTGGGGAATCACTGACCGTGTTCACACTGTGCTCTCTACTCTGGGGAATCACTGACCGTGTTCACACTGTGCTCTCTACTCTGGGGAATCACTGACCGTGTTCACACTGTGCTCTCTACTCTGGGGAATCACTGACTGTGTTCACACTGTGCTCTCTACTCTGGGGAATCACTGACCGTGTTCACACTGTGCTCTCTACTCTGGGGAAACACTGACCGTGTTCACACTGTGCTCTCTACTCTGGGGAATCACTGACCGTGTTCACACTGTGCTCTCTACTCTGGGGAAACACTGACTGTGTTCACACTGTGCTCTCTACTCTGGGGAATCACTGACCGTGTTCACACTGTGCTCTCTACTCTGGGGAAACACTGACCGTGTTCACACTGTGCTCTCTACTCTGGGGAACACTGACTGTGTTCACACTGTGCTCTCTACTCTGGGGAATCACTGACTGTGTTCACACTGTGCTCTCTACTCTGGGAAAACACTGACCATGTTCACACTGTGCTCTCTACTCTGGGGAATCACTGACTGTGTTCACACTGTGCTCTCTACTCTGGGAATCACTGACCGTGTTCACACTGTGCTCTCTACTCTGGGGAATCACTGACTGTGTTCACACTGTGTTCTCTACTCTGGGGAATCACTGACTGTGTTCACACTGTTCTCTATACTCTGGGGAATCACTGACCGTGTTCACACTGTGCTCTCTACTCTGGGGAAACACTGACAGTGTGACCACTCTGTAGAACATCTGCATTGCCTAGGGCTTTCCTAAATTTCCATTGCTCACCAATTCCCTGTCCCACTCCAGTTCTTCAAATTAGGGACATGATATTAAATTGAAGAACGCCGGAAAACAAATTTGACCCAGAGTCATAAAGCACTACTGCATGGAAACCGGCATTCGTCCCATCTAGTCTGTGCTGAACTATTAATCTGCCTAGTCCTATTGTCCCACACCTGGACTATATCCCTCTCTATCCCTCCCACCCAAGTACCTATTTCTCTTAAATGTTGCAATTGAACCTACATTATTCCATAATTCATTGCTCCAGGTAGGAGCCAATTTTGCTGTCCCTCCGTGATCTTTACCTCTCTCTCCAGCCTTTCGCTGTTCTATTGTTGGTCAATTCAAATGCCAGTCCAGATGGATTCCACGTACAGGGTGTCAGCTGATTTCACATCCTCTCCACAATGGTCATCTCCGTGGTGCTGAGGCCATGAAGACTGCCAGCCCAGCTGCTGTGCTCTGTTCCCACTAATATGATGAACTGATCAGTGAGGCTTTGGGACTACTCTGAGCCGCTGCAGGGTTTGGATCTGACGATTCAATCTTGGTTTGAAATGCTGTTATTGTTCCTTTCCATTGCTTGCGTGATTTGTATTTTTTTTCTCTTGCGTATCAAATGTATTTCTTTTATTTTTATACTTTTTTCTTTAATTGGATTATTTTGGGTTTTTTTGTTTTGCAGATACATTTGAGCAAGCAAATCTCAAGGTGTATAATTTATACATTCTTTGATAGTAAGTGTTCTTGAATGTTAATTATTTAATTATTCCGTCTTCTGCCTCCCACATTCCTGACAGTGGATGGAGCCGCTGCCTCACAGCCACAGGGACCCTGCTCCAATCCTGACTTCCGGCGCTGTCTGTGTGGAATTTGCGGGTTTCTCCCGGCGACTGTGTCTCTGGTTCCCCTCCCCATCTGCAGAGGTGTGGGGTCGATGGGTTAATCTCTCTGAGTGTACTGATCCGGTGGGAGCGGATGTGAATGTGGGAAGGGCAGGTGACCAGGAATCTTTAGGGGTGGCATGGTAATGTAGTGTCTAGCACAGCACTTCACAGTGCCAATGACCCACCTCTGTCTGGAAGGAGTTTGTATGTTCTCCCCATAACCACGTGGACTTTCTCCGAGTGCTCTGGTTTCCTCGCGCTTTCCAATGACGTACAGATTGGCGTTGGTAAGTTGCCAGCTTGCTAAGTTGGCACCAGAAGCATGGCGACACTTGCAGCTGCCCCCAGCGTATCCTTGGTTGTGTTGGTCGTTGACACAAACGGTGCATTTCACTATTGCAATGAACATGGGACAAATGAAGCTAATGTAAATGAATGGCAGTCTGTGAGCCAGTATTGATTCGACAGGCTGATCAACCTTCTGCTGTGAGAATTTTGTATGTGGACAGCCGCACTGATGCAGGGGCTGTGTACAGAGAGAAGGGGATTTCTATTCCTCGAGCACATGGTCTGAAGCTGGACTCACTCTCGGTTGGAACAAACCCAAACCACAGCTTGTGAACTGTTATATAATGAGGAAAGGTTCTACAGTCTACACTGGATGAGTAACCGTTTACACTGGGTAGGCAACAGTTTACACTGGATAGGTGACCATTCACACCGGCTAGGTACCAGTTTACACTGGGTAGGTGATGGTTCACACTGGATAGGTGACCGTTTACATCGGATAGGTGATAGTTTACACCAGATAGGTGACAGTTTACACCGGATAGGGTGACCGTTTACACCGGCTAGGTATCAGTTTACACTGGGTAGGTGACAGTTCATACCGGGTAGAGGGCTGAATGTGTGACAAGATAAACCCAAGTTTGTGGTGACTCATTGACTGGTCCTACACTCCTCCAGGCCCCTGATTCCTGGACCGGCCTGATAACTGCCGTTCAGTTAGTTACGGGCTGGAATGGAGAAGATTCTCCCCTGAATCAGGGAAATGGAGTAGAGAAGATCCCTGATAGACAGGTGTCAGTGAAATAAAGATGGTCCCTTTCTGGGCAGGGGTCAGCAGAATAGAGAAGGTCTCCAATGGGCAGAGGCCAGTGGAACAGAGAAGGTCCTTGTTGGGCAGGGGCCAGTGGAACAGAGAAGGTCCTTGTTGGGCAGGGGTCAGTGAAATAGTGAAGGTCTCTCTCTGGGCAGGGGTCAGTGGAATAACTGAGAAAAAATGCTGATGTGACCTTTTGAAATAATTCTTCACAGACCTGCAGTGATGGAATTGTCCAGGTCCACACAGAGTTCAAGGCCTGTAGCTTGGGGTCCAGTCACTGGCATGTCCTGGGGACAATACCAAAGATCAAATCCTGGAGGTCGATCAGAAGTCCAGAAGTCTGGAATTCATATGCCAGTGGGTCTATGAGTCCACTGGGGAAGCTGGAGGCTCAAAGGCTGTAAGTCTACATGTCGACTGGAAGCTGGAGGCCCAGAGGTAGCGGAATATCTGTGGATGGGAGGGAGAAAAGGGATTTGTTTTGCTATTGTGCTGAATGTTGTGGGCATGCTGTGTTGGAGCTGGAAAGTTCAGGCTACCCCCAGCACATCCTTGAGTTACAGAACATAAAACAGTACAGGGCCTTGGGCCCACAATGTTGTGCTGACCTTTTAACCTACTCCAAGAGTCTAACCCTTCCCTCCCACCCAGCCCTCCACTTTTCTATCATCTAATACCCATGTGCTAGTTGTTAACGGAAACAACACATATGATTCAATGTACCTGTGATAAATCTGAATCTGAACCTATTGACTGGTTTAGATAGAGATAGACTCCACAAAGGGGATGTGGAGAGGATGCTTCCTACACTGGGGGAGTTTAGGACCAGAGGGCACAACCTCAGAATAGAGGGACGTCCATTTAGAACAGAGATGTGGAGGAATTTCATTAGCCAGAGGATGGTGAAGCTGGGGAATTCATTGCCACAGATGGCTGTGGAGGCCAAATCATTGGGTATATTTAAAGTGGAAGTTAATAGGTTCTTGATTAGTCAGGGTGTCAAAGGTTATTGGGAGAAGGCAGGAGAATGGGGTTGAGAGGGATAACAAATCTACCATGATGGAAATGTGGAGCAGACTGAAAGGACCAAATGGCCTGATTCTGTTCTATGAATCTGAATATGAATCGTGTACATTGAGCCCAGAAGCAGCTGAAGCTGCTAGCATTTCCCCACCCGGCTGAAAGTTCAGCCTCATAGAACTGGCAGAGAGTCAGTGGGAAATCTCACTTCAGGCAGGGATCCAGATGGTCACAGAGCATTGGGAAGGCCCCAAAGCTGCGCGCGCGCGCGCACACACACACACACACACACACACACACACACACACACACACACACACACACACACACACACGTCACAAACAGGAAACGGAAAGGTCAGCTGCTGGGTTGGCCATGGGAAAGGAGACCGGGTCTACTGACTAACACCACAGAAGGTTCGGGAGGGACCAAGGAAGGCCATGCGGAAGAAGTGGTGACCAACTGCCCGCAGGGACTCACTACAAGGCAGAATGTTATGTACCCAAGCAGAGTATATTTAAAGCAGAGGTTGATAGGGTCCTGATTAGTCAGGGTGCCAAAGGTTACAGGGAGAAGGCAGGAGAATGGGGTTGAGAGAGATGGAATGGTAGAGCAGACTTGATGGGCCAAAAGGCCTAATTCTGCTCCTACATCCTATGGTCTAAATGCAGCTGTTGAAGGAAGATGCTGCTGAGATTTCTGCAAATCCCTGGGATCTGGAAGAGTCCCAGAGGATGACACATCCTCTAACAAGATAAGACCATAACACTTAGCAACAGAATTAGGACAGGGAACCCTAGTTAGGGTGAGTGTGCGTCTCAGCACGGGATGAATTGTGGTTGGGGTTCCCAGTACGGGATGTATTGTGGTGGGGTTTCCAGAAGGGGGTGTATTGTAGGTGTGTGTCCCAGTACTGGGTGTATTGTGAGAGTGACCCCAGTACTTTCTCCCACTTGCACACATACACAGTATGTCTTCCCTCCCTCTCCCCACACAAACTCCCCTTCCCTCCCCCACACACTCTCGCTCTCTCTTTCATGCACACACAGCCACCGTCTCACAACACACACACAAACATCGTATCTTCCTTCTCTCCCTCACACACATTTCTTCCCCTCCCCTGCCCTCCCACACACTGTGCCTCCCCGTCCTCCCCTCTCACACACACTCGGTCTACACTGGCACAGGGTGGCGGTAACAGCGCCGAGGACAGGGCTTCATTCTCCGGGACCGCTCCGCCTCCGCCGCGCTGTTGCGGCCGGCGGTCGGGTTTAGCCTCCAGCTGTGGCGGGCGGCGGGTCTGCGGAACCGACCGGCTGAACTGCGGTGAGTGCCGGACTGCCGGCGGTGGCGGTGGCGGGGATGGCGTGAACGAGACCCGTGCGCTGCCACGGCCGGGGCTCGGCGTCACAGCAAGGCAGCGCCGGTGGGGACGGGGAAGGGGAAGCGGGAGGACTGTAAGCCATGGTCCCGGGCGATAGTGGACGAGAGGCGGGAGAAACGACCAAGAACCGGCCCGGCCGCCCTTTCCCAGGAACCCGCAGCCTCCTACAGCGCAAAACGAGATTACTCGGCCCGTCGATGCCGTGCCAGCCCGTCCGGTCTCCCCCTTCCCGCTTCCCTGTTGAATCCGCTCGGATGGGTCGAAGGACAACGAACTCCGTCGCTGAGGGAGCGTCGCACATGTGTTGAGGAAACGGCGCAGGCTGCGGGGCATTACTGAGGGGGAGCCGCGCCGTGGGAGGGGTGGTACTGAGGGGGCGTCGTGCTGCTCGATGGCCGGTACTGAGGGAGGGTCACACTGTGGGGGGGGGGGGTCACTGTGGGAGGGGTGGTACTGGGGGAGTCACACTGTGGGAGGGGTGGTACTGAGGGAGGGTCACACTGTGGGAGGAGGGTACCTAGGGAGGGTCACACTGTGGGTGGGTGGTACTGAGGGAGGGTCACACTGTGGGAGGAGTGGTACTGGGGGGTCACACTGTGGGAGGAGTGGTACTGGGGGGGTCACACTGTGGGAGGGGTGGTACTGAGGGAGGGTCACACTGTGGGAGGGGTGGTACTGGGGGGGTCACACTGTGGGAGGGGTGGTACTGAGGAAGGGTCACACTGTGGGGGGGTCACTGTGGGAGGGGTGGTACTGAGGGAGGGTCACACTGTGGGAGGGGGGTACTGAGGGAGGGTCACACTGTGGGTGGGTGGTACTGAGGGAGGGTCACACTGTGGGAGGGGGGTACTGAGGGAGGGTCACACTGTGGGTGGGTGGTACTGAGGGAGGGTCACACTGTGGGAGGAGTGGTACTGGGGGGTCACACTGTGGGAGGGGTGGTACTGAGGGAGGGTCACACTGTGGGTGGGTGGTACTGAGGGAGGGTCACACTGTGGGAGGGGGGTACTGAGGGAGGGTCACACTGTGGGTGGGTGGTACTGAGGGAGGGTCACACTGTGGGAGGAGTGGTACTGGGGGGGTCACACTGTGGGAGGGGTGGTACTGAGGGAGGGTCACACTGTGGGAGGGGTGGTACTGGGGGGGTCACACTGTGGGAGGGGTGGTACTGAGGGAGGGTCACACTGTGGGAGGGGTGGTACCGAGGGAGGGTCACACTGTGGGAGGGGGGTACTGAGGGAGAGTCACACTGTGGGAGGAGTGGTACCGAGGGGGGGTCACACTGTGGGAGGGGTGGTACCGAGGGAGGGTCACACTGTGGGTGGGTGGTACCGAGGGAGGGTCACACTGTGGGAGGGGTGGTACCGAGGGAGGGTCACACTGTGGGAGGGGCGGTACCGAGGGAGGGTCACACTGTGGGAGGGGCGGTGACGAGGGAGGGTCACACTGTGGGAGGGGCGGTACCGAGGGGGGGTCACACTGTGGGAGGGGCGGTACCGAGGGAGGGTCACACTGTGGGAGGGGGGTACCGAGGGAGGGTCACACTGTGGGTGGGTGGTACCGAGGGAGGGTCACACTGTGGGAGGGGTGGTATCGAGGGAGGGTCACACTGTGGGAGGGGCGGTACTGAGGGAGGGTCACACTGTGGGGGGGGGTGGTACCGAGGGAGGGTCACACTGTGGGAGGGTGGTATCGAGGGAGGGTCACACTGTGGGAGGGGTGGTATCGAGGGAGAGTCACACTGTGGGACGTGCGGTACCGAGGGAGCGTCACACTGTGGGGGGGGGTGGTACGGAGGGTCACACCGTGGGAGGGGTGGTACTGAGTGGGCGTCGTGCTGTTCGATGGTCGGTACCGAGGGAAGGTCACACTGTGGCTGGGTGGTACTGAGGGAGGGTCACACTGTGGGAGAGGTGGTACCGAGGGAGGGTCACACTGTGGGAGGGGTGGTACTGAGGGAGGGTCACACTGTGGGTGGGTGGTACCGAGGGAGGGTCACACTGTGGGAGGAGTGGTACCGACGGACGGTCACACTGTGGGAGGGGTGGTACTGAGGGAGGGTCACACTGTGGGAGGGTCAGTACCGAAGGAGGGTCACACTGTGGGTGGGTGGTACCGAGGGAGGGTCACACTGTGGGAGGAGTGGTACCGAGGGAGGGTCACACTGTGGGTGGGGTGGTACCGAGGGACGGTCACACTGTGGGTGGGTGGTATCGAGCGAGGGTCACACTGTGGGGGGGGTGATATCGAGGGAGGGTCACACTGTGGGAGGGGTGGTACCGAGGGAGGGGTCACACTGTGGGACGGGCGGTACCGAGGGAGGGTCACACTGTGGGGGGGGTGGTACCGAGGGTCACACCGTTGGAGGGGGGGTACTGAGGGAGAGTCACACTGTGGGAGGGGTGGTACTGAGTGGGCGTCGTGCTGTTCGATGGTCGGTACCGAGGGAAGGTCACACTGTGGGAGGGTCGGTACCGAGGGAGGGTCACATTGTGGGTGGGTGGTACTGAGGGAGGGTCACACTGTGGGAGGAGTGGTACTCAGGGAGGGTCACACTGTGGGAGGGGCGGTACCGAGGGAGGGTCACTCTGTGGGATGGGTGGTACCGAGGGGGGGTCACATTGTGGGAGGGGTGGTACCGAGAGAGGGTCACACTGTGGGAGGAGGGTACCGAGGGAGGGTCACACTGTGGGTGGGGTGGTACCGAGGGACGGTCACACTGTGGGTGGGTGGTATCGAGGGAGGGTCACACTGTGGGGGGGGTGGTATCGAGGGAGGGTCACACTGTGGGAGGGGTGGTACCGAGGGAGGGGTCACACTGTGGGAGGGGTGGTACCGAGGGAGGGTCACACTGTGGGAGGGGTGGTACCGAGGGAGGGTCACACTGTGGGAGGGGTGGTACTCAGGGAGGGTCACACTGTGGGAGGGGCGGTACCGAGGGAGGGTCACTCTGTGGGATGGGTGGTACCGAAGGGGGGTCACACTGTGGGAGGAGGGTACCGAGGGAGGGTCACACTGTGGGAGGGCTGGTACCGAGGGAGGGTCACACTGTGGGTGGGTGGTACCGAGGGAGGGTCACACTGTGGGAGGGGTGGTACCGAGGGAGGGTCACACTGTGGGAGGAGTGGAACCGAGGGAGGGTCACACTGTGGGTGGGGTGGTACCGAGGGACGGTCACACTGTGAGTGGGTGGTATCGAGGGAGGGTCACACTGTGGGGGGTGTGGTATCGAGGGAGGGTCACACTGTGGGAGGGGTGGTACCGAGGGAGGGGTCACACTGTGGGAGGGGTGGTACCGAGGGAGGGTCACACTGTGGGCGGGGTGGTACTCTGGGAGGGTCACACTGTGGGAGGGGTGGTACCGAGGGAGGGTCACACTGTGGGAGGGGTGGTACCGAGTGAAGGTCACACTGCGGGAGGGGCGGTACCGAGGGAGGGTCACACTGCGGGAGGGGCGGTACCGAGGGAGGGTCACACTGAGGGAGGGGGTGGTACCGAGGGAGGGTCACACTGTGGGAGGGTGGTATCGAGGGAGGGTCACACCGTGGGAGGGGTGGTACCGAGGGGGCGTCGTGCTGTGCGATGGTCGGTACCGAGGGAGGGTCACATTGTGGGAGGGGTGGTACTGAGGGAGGGTCACACTGTGGGTGGGTGGTACTGAGGGAGGGTCACACTGTGGGAAGGGTGGTATCGAGGGAGGGTCACACTGTGGGAGGGGTGGTACTGAGGGAGGGTCACACTGTGGGAGGGGTGGTATCGAGGGAGGGTCACACTGTGGGAGGGGTGGTACTGAGGGAGGGTCACACTGTGGGTGGGTGGTACCGAGGGAGGGTCACACTGTGGGTGGGTGGTACCGAGGGAGGGTCACACTGTGGGTGGGTGGTACCGAGGGAGGGTCACACTGTGGGAGGGCTGGTACCGAGGGAGGGTCACACTGTGGGTGGGTGGTACCGAGGGAGGGTCACACTGTGGGAGGGGTGGTACCGAGGGAGGGTCACACTGTGGGAGGAGTGGTACCGAGGGAGGGTCACACTGTGGGTGGGGTGGTACCGAGGGACGGTCACACTGTGGGTGGGTGGTATCGAGGGAGGGTCACACTGTGGGGGGTGTGGTATCGAGGGAGGGTCACACTGTGGGAGGGGTGGTACCGAGGGAGGGGTCACACTGTGGGAGGGGTGGTACCGAGGGAGGGTCACACTGTGGGAGGGGTGGTACTCAGGGAGGGTCACACTGTGGGAGGGGTGGTACCGAGGGAGGGTCACACTGTGGGAGGGGTGGTACCGAGTGAAGGTCACACTGCGGGAGGGGCGGTACCGAGGGAGGGTCACACTGTGGGAGGGGCGGTACCGAGGGAGGGTCACACTGAGGGAGGGGGTGGTACCGAGGGAGGGTCACACCGTGGGAGGGGTGGTACCGAGGGGGCGTCGTGCTGTGCGATGGTCGGTACCGAGGGAGGGTCACATTGTGGGAGGGGTGGTACTGAGGGAGGGTCACACTGTGGGTGGGTGGTACTGAGGGAGGGTCACACTGTGGGAAGGGTGGTATCGAGGGAGGGTCACACTGTGGGAGGGGTGGTACTGAGGGAGGGTCACACTGTGGGAGGGGTGGTATCGAGGGAGGGTCACACTGTGGGAGGGGTGGTACTGAGGGAGGGTCACACTGTGGGTGGGTGGTACTGAGGGAGGGTCACACTGTGGGAGGGGTGGTATCGAGGGAGGGTCACACTGTGGGTGGGTGGTACCGAGGGAGGGTCACACTGTGGGAGGGGTGGTACCGAGTGAAGGTCACACTGCAAGAGGGGCGGTACTGAGGGAGGGTCACACTGTGGGAGGGGTGGTACTGAGGGAGGGTCACACTGAGGGAGGGGGTGGTACCGAGGGAGGGTCACACTGTGGGAGGGTGGTATCGAGGGAGGGTCACACCGTGGGAGGGGTGGTACCGAGGGGGCGTCGTGCTGTGCGATGGTCGGTACCGAGGGAGGGTCACATTGTGGGAGGGGTGGTACTGAGGGAGGGTCACACTGTGGGTGGGTGGTACTGAGGGAGGGTCACACTGTGGGAAGGGTGGTATCGAGGGAGGGTCACACTGTGGGTGGTACTGAGGGAGGGTCACACTGTGGGAGGGGTGGTATCGAGGGAGGGTCACACTGTGGGAGGGGTGGTACTGAGGGAGGGTCACACTGTGGGTGGGTGGTACTGAGGGAGGGTCACACTGTGGGAGGGGTGGTATCGAGGGAGGGTCACACTGTGGGTGGGTGGTACCGAGGGAGGGTCACACTGTGGGACGTGCGGTACCGAGGGAGGGTCACACTGTGGGGGGGGTGGTACCGAGGGTCACACCGAGGGAGGGGTGGTACTGAGTGGGCGTCGTGCTGTTCGATGGTCGGTACCGAGGGAAGGTCACACTGTGGGAGGGTCGGTACCGAGGGAGGGTCACACTGTGGGAGGGGTGATACTGAGGGAGGGTCACACTGTGGGTGGGTGGTATCGAGGGAGGGTCACACTGTGGGGGGGGTGGTACTGAGGGAGGGTCACACTGTGGGACGGGTGGTACCGAGGGGGCGTCGTGCTGTGCAATGGACGGTACCGAGGGAGGGTCTCACTGTGGGAGGGGCGGTACCGAGGGTCACACCGTGGGAGGGGTGGTACCGAGGGAGAGTCACACTGTGGGAGGGGTGGTACCGAGGGAGGGTCACACGGTGGGAGGGGTGGTACCGAGGGTCACACCGTGGGAGGGGTGGTACCGAGGGAGGGTCACACTGTGGGGGGTGGTACTGAGGGAGGGTCACTGTGGGAGGGGTGGTACCGAGGGAGGGTCACACTGTGGGGGGGGGTGGTACCGAGGGTCACACCGTGGGAGGGGTGGTACTGAGGGAGGGTTACACTGTGGGAGGGGTGATACTGAGGGGGCGTCGTGCTGTTCGATGGTCGGTACCGAGGGAAGGTCACACTGTGGGAGGGTCGGTACCGAGGGAGGGTCACACTGTGGGTGGGTGGTACTGAGGGAGGGTCACACTGTGGGAGGGGTGGTACTGAGGGAGGGTCACACTGTGGGTGGGTGGTACTGAGGGAGGGTCACACTGTGGGAGGGGTGATACCGAGGGAGGGTCACACTGTGGGTGGGTGGTATCGAGGGAGGGTCACACTGTGGGGGGGGTGGTACTGAGGGAGGGTCACACTGTGGGAGGGGTGGTACTGAGGGGGCGTCGTGCTGTGCGATGGTCGGTACCGAGGGAGGGTCACACCGTGGGAGGGGTGGTATTGAAGGAGGGGTCACACCGTGGGAGGGGCAGTACCGAGGGAGGGTCACACTGAGGGAAGGGCGGTACCGAGGGAGGGTCACACTGTGGGAGGGGTGGTAACGAGGGAGGGTGTTTGCTATTGTACTGAGGAATTATCACGCACTCAAAGGGGTGGTGAGGGAGTTCTGCCTTTTCTAGTTTTTCAAATGGGAATTGATTTCACAGACATCCCTTGGTCAGGGAAGGGCTGCATTTTGATAGCGCCTTCCACATCTCCTTCACCCCCTTTCAAGCATTTCACAGCCAGTCAGGAAGCTTGTGAAGTCTCTGTTGCAGTTTGTACCTTTCACCAGAACAACGCAGTTTGGTTTTAGTCTGGTGAATAAGGGTGTGTGTTAAAGTGAGAGAGATTGAAATTTGTTTGTGTTTGAGAGGTCCGGATGGCGTCTACCTGAATCACACCCAGGTGAGCAAGGTGAAGACTTTCCTTCTGTAGGAGTTGTAGTTTCCTGTAGCCCTGGAATATGGTGGGAAGGTCTAGTCTCCCTGCCTGGGGTCGAGGGTGGGTGCAGGAAAGTGCTGGGAGGTTGGGATGTCAATGTGGACTGAATGTGTCTAACTCCATCGACCAGTGAGCAGTGATTTCACTCAAAGGAATCTCGCAGGACATAGAACAGTACAGGCCCTTCAGCCCACAATATTGTGCTGACCTTTTAACCTACTCCAAGATCAATCGAATCCTTCCCTTCCACATAACCCTCCAAAAGGTGATATCCATCATTAAGGACCCCATCGCCCAAGGCATGCCCGCTTTCATTGTTACCATCAAGGAGGAGGTACAGAAGACTGAAGGCACACACTCAGTGATTCAGGAACAGTTTCTTCCCCCCCGTCATAGACAATAGGTGCAGGAGTAGGCCATTCGGCCTTTCGAGCCAGCACCACCATTCACTGTGATCATGGCTGATCATCCACAATCAGTACCCCATTCCTGCCTTCTTCCCGTAAGCCTTCACTCCGCTATCATTAAGAGCTCTACCTAACTCTTTCTTGAAAGCATCCAAAGAATTGGCCCCCACTGCCTTCTGAGGCAGAGC